>NC_090280.1:8801212-9104242 GCF_037392515.1 Haliotis asinina
AATTGAAGTTTTTACTGATCACAATCCCTTGACGTTTCTTCACAAAATGAAAAACCAAAATCAAAGACTTATGAGGTGGAGTTTGACTTTGCAAGGGTTCAATCTTGTGATCAAACACATTAAAGGCAAGGACAATGTTTGTGCTGATGCACTTTCCATGGTATAAATGTATGATGACTTGATGATGCTGTATGTACGAGGGGGATGTCAATAAGTTTGGAACCTTGCATAGAAAAACACAAAATATTGGTATGAACCATATTTATTTTTCAACATAGTCCCCTTGTGAGTCAGGACATTTGTTCCATCTTTTCTGCCAGGCGCTGATGCCATCTCTGTAGAAGGCGCCATTTCGGTCCTCAAACCAAGCCTCAGTAGCAGCAATAAGCTCATTATCATCCTGAAATCTACGACCACACAAGTGTTTCTTGAGATTTGGGAATATATGGTAATCACTTGGTGCCAGGTTTGGAGAGTAGGGGGATGCAGCAATATTTCGTACGCGCATTCCTGGACAGCAGCAGCTGCAACGCGAAAGGTGTGTACTGGAGCATTGTCTTGATGGTTCACAGGGGATTTCTTAAATTGTTGTGACGGTAAATTCTTAACCGTAACAATAGGACAAGTACTTAATATAAAAGATGCTTTGTAAATGGCTTGTCTGTTTGCAAATGGCACAGGTATTTGGTCATGTACACTGTAGGTCCTAAATGGAAATTCTGTTGTGCGTGTATAATGGCAAAAAAAGTGGCACTAGTAGGACACGTTTCTTTATCAGATATGGTTAGATAGCACTTACTGAAGTTGGCAATGTGAGATTATATACTGCTTACCTCATAAAGCGCAGCAACTTTGAATGTTAACTATAAAAACACCAGATTTGAAAGTGAGGCGTCGTTTTCAAGGGGAAGGTTTTATTTTCACCGTTGAAAGAAGTCCGTCCAAGAAAATATACTGTCATTGGATCCAGAACAACATCTTCTAGATTACCAGACAATAGTTCTATTTTTACAGCTGAAGCTAACGCCATACTAACGGCTCTTAAATATGTTCAGAGACACCCGAAACATAAACAGTATATAATCTATTCCGACTCTCTTTCTTGCCTTCAGGCTATTAAAAATATTTCTTGTAAAGATCCACTCTTAATTGAAATTATTGAATTATATAATAATCTTGCTACTGGCCAATGCGACATCGTCTTTTGTTGGTTACCCAGCCATGTAGGCATTTCTGGTAACGCAATGGCCGATCTTGTTGCTAAGGCAGCACTCAACAAAACTGTGACACCACTTCTTATTCCCTACACTGATTATAAAGCTACCATTAGATCTTATGTCCGTGATCTGATGCAGAAGAAGTGGGACACCCAAGTGGGTGTAAATAAATTACATAAAATGAAACCATATATTGGGTATATCCACTTGGGTTGTCAGTCCAGATTTGAAGAGGTCAATTTGCGGCGATGTCGTATTGGCCATACACGATATACTCATGAATACCTTTTGAAAGGTGAGGATCCTCCGTTCTGCATCCCTTGTGATGAAAGAATCACAGTCAAGCATATCCTGCATGACTGTGTTGAGTATTCCATCACAAGGGATCAGTATTTTAATTCACCAACTATATGAAGGATCTTTTTACTAATACCAGCTCTCATGTAATTATTGCATTTTTAAAAGAATTACATTTGCTATCAGCATTGTAAATAGATAAATATTTTATTATCGGTAGTCTAGATTAATAAATGAGATTGTTAGTGGCTGTGCCCTTGAGGGGGGTTGAAGTATTGTAAACGTATTGTCCTCCTGAGAGGTTACGTAAGTCCAAAACATTCTATGTAAATTTAGTACGACCAAACTTTTAATCGCAGTATATTTGGTGTTCTTAATAATAGCTAACTTTCAGTATAATCGCCAATGGCTGAGGGGATGGTGTAAATCCATCTGGGGTCCATGCAGGTAGCAAAGGTACCCATGGTCCCTAGTATGGTGATCTACCTTCAGTTATTTTATGCTGTATTGTCCAAATAGTGGTATTTGTTTTAACTCTCCACACTAGTTTTAATTATAAATGTGATCTTCTGGTGGTTTTACTGTCCTTTGACGACAGGTTTTTTATAATGTATACATATTTCATTTCAGTATCAAAAATGGTCTCGTCACGATATGGCTGAAATACTGCCAATGTGACGTTAAATATTAACTCACTCACTCACTCACTCCAAGAAAATATCAACTATATTCTAAATATAGGTATTTCAAAGCAGTCACAACGTCACAGTGCATCTACTATCATTATATAACGTATTTAGAATATTTTGAAAATACACATTCAATATGCAGTATTTTAGGGCATACACACAGCTCTTCCTGCAACTGGAATGTGAGACTGATGTCAAGCAAAGGAGAGAAACTGAAGATGCACTGGATTGACAGAATCACAAACGAAACTGCAATGCAAATATACTTTCGGAGTACAGCAGGGTTGAACTGATGATTGTGGTTTCTGTTCGATTTACCTAAACAGTGCATACTATGCTGATCCTGAGAAAGAGGACAGAAAACGCCTCGTACATAGTAATGTGCAGTGTGTCTACTTTAAGGATCATTTCGTCATGCAGTGTAAGCGTCCCTGTGTCCTTGACACTGGTGACATCGCACCAGGGATTCTTCGAACTGCAGATAACTTTTCCACGTTAAAATTTCTCTCAAAGCAAACAAGAACTTTTTAAGTTTTTGAGAGCAAGTAATTGAGAAAAACACTCGACAGGGACAAAATGTGTACTGGCCGGGTAGTCAAACTAGCAGTAGTCATATTGGGAATAAACCGATGTCACGACACACCTAGCAAGGGAAAGCTTAAGATATCGACTTTTCGCTCGTTTAATTTTTCAGGGAAACACTCGGAGTATATACCTCATGTGTATTTACTTCTGTATTGAATGCGCTTCACACACACACGCATGCTTCTCCAACAATATAAGGTGGTCACGTGATCTGATATACATTTGTCGAACAAAGTACTGTTGTAACACACTGGATGTTTTCGCCCTTGTCTACTGCACATTATATCGTTTCAGTATGGTCTTTGTTTTACATATTATATTGTAATTATTATTGATTTTGGTAATAAGTCTAAATCGCAACGTTTTTCAAGATGTTTGTGATGTTTCTCGTACAAAGGTGAGAATGTGTTCATATGCAAAGTCAAATTGCGGTATATGGTGTCTTCGTAGACTTTTAACGCTTCACATATTGGATATCTGTTCGTATGTTGCCAGAGGTTCGTATATGTTTGAAGGTTGGACAGCACTTCTATCCAGAGCCGTATATTCTCCTCCAGCTTCAGGATGCAGGTGATCACCACCTGGAACAGTTAGATGAAATTAGCAAGGTCTATTTGTTTCTGAAAATCTAATATTAGCACATAGACTCAAGACGAACGACTGACTGAGTTAAAATATACGGCCACATTGGCAATATTTCAGCCATATCGTGACTTGACAAGACAAACGAATGAAGAGATAAAACCAAGCTGAAATTATGTGATTCATATATTCATCTACGATGTATTTCAGCTAGAACGAAATGGCTGATATGAATTGTGTGGTGTACTAGAACGACGGAGCGATTGTAGAACAAAACCATTTTGGACAAAAAGCCCTTAAGGCAAAATCAATTAGGAAACGTATAGCCCCAAAATAAATAAGAACATTTGGGTAAAATCCCCAAACACTGAGATATAAACACAGAAGAGCGATATACAGCATGTGAAGTGATAATTAGATGTACTGGAAACCCTGTATGTATATAATCAGTCAATGAGGCCAGATAAAAAGAACCTGTATGATGTGAACACAACAGTGTGATATACACCTTTATTAGTGGCAATATAGGTGGATTTTGTGATATTCCAGGAACTAGAGAGGCATACTCCTTGATACCATAACGTAAAGGTTGTCATCTGTCTGTCTGTCTCGTATACGTATTGAATTAAAAATCCAATTTTTGCTATTTTTCATTGTAAGTGTGATGCCGGCTAAATAGTTTTTCTCCTTCATTATTAATTCGGTTTTGCTGTTCTACGTGTTGTTCCCGTGTGGACCCGGGACAGAATGTGTCCACAGCACCCCATTGCTTGTCGTAAGAGGCGACTAAATTGGGCAACCTGTTTGCCGTGGGTTGCGTCCCGTGTCGGTGGAGGACGGGATCCTGGTGGTTGAGGGCAGTAGGGGACTGAACCATTTTGCTCCTATTGCTCAACACACCACTTCGGCCCTTACTTCACCTAGACGGGTGGTAGAATCGGCCCGATTCTATCAATCGGCTGGTCACGCCATGCCCTGTGCATAGAAAGTATTTTCGCACATTTGATTTATTGGGCATTGGTCATTTTTGACGTCTAGTGTGTAATACCTTTTTGCTATATCTACTTGCCTAGAGTCCTATGCCAGAAGGCGGTGGCTCATGGGCCAGTCTGGTGATGTGGACCTCTGTGTTCTATATGTCTCCAATTTCTTGCTAATAGCCGAACCAGCCTAGCATTTGAATTGGTAGACAAATGTAGCTACTCATGTCGTATTTACTGGAGTGTACCACTCCTGTATCCTTAGTGTTTGCAGGCTGGAGTTCTCCTGCAGTACAACACTGTCCTCGTTGACACTCGGTGGCGGGTGGGGAGCGGGAGTGCTGAATCTATTATCATCACCATGTCAATCACCCTTTCTGGTTCCACGAGAAACGACAAAAAAAGACGTTTAGAGGCTGATCATCTTTCTTGCAATGAAGATGTTTCAGGTCCAACACACCAAGAACCTTGGCCAAGATTCATAGTTATTGAATCTACCAACGGTGAACCACTTAAGATCAATCCATTTCTAGTATCAAAGACAATAGAATCTATTTGTGGAGAGGTTAAGAACGTTTCACGTCTCAGAGGAGGTACACTTCTTGTTGAGTGTGCGCGACGACAGCAATCCATAAATTTATTGCAACAACATCAATTTGCCAACGTCAATGTTGCTGTCTCAGCTCATAGAACTCTGAACTCAAGTAGAGGCATTGTTAAGGATAGAGCCCATTGTCTGGTGGACATGTCCGAGGATGAAATAGTGGCTGAACTTAAGGATCAGAATGTAACTTCCGTCAAACGCTTTCCTGTTAAGAAGCAGGATGGTAGCATTGTACCTGGCCACACTTACATGTTTACCTTTTCATCGTGCACTCTGCCAAAGTCAATCAAAGCCGGCTATTTCAATATCGGAGTGGAGGTGTATATCCCCACTCCACTCCGCTGCTATTCCTGTCAGAAGTTTGGACACGGGTCTAAGTCCCGTCGAAACACTCCTCGTTGTCATCGTTGTAGTGAACATCATCAGGACTCTGACTGCAGCAATGATATTAAATGTGCCAATTGTGGAAGCAGTCATCTTTCCTCTTCTAAATGTTGTCCTGAATGGCAAATGCAATCTAAGATACTTAAATTAAAGTATGAAACAAATATTTCCTTCATGGAGGCTAAAAACAAAGTCCTTAGCCAGAATCAACATAATCCCTCTCCCACTGTGACATACTCTGCTGCAGTCTCACGACGACCAGAAACAATCTCTACTTCGTGTCAAACGGATTTGACCTGGATGGCTTCTGAGAAACCTGTTCATGTGAATAGTACTTCTGGCAGTCAGGGCTGTTTTACAACGTCTGCCTCTCAGACTATTAGTCATGTATCAGGTGAAGTTGTTCAAACAGCTATAGATGTTGAAACGTCAAAAGGTGAAATGTCAAAATCGCAAAGAAAGCGTCTAAATCGTAGATCAAAGAAATCTCCTGCTGATACTCCTGTAGAGGTTCACAATTTGTTTGAGCCTTTGGAGATGGATGATACGCCATCTTCACAAAACCGAAATAACGGTACACCCTCCTCTCGTACACGTGAGAGGTCTCCAATAGAACCGCCATGAGTAACGCAACAAATGTAGTACAGTGGAATTGCAGAGGGCTTAGGAATAATTTTCACGAAGTCCAATTATTAGCTCAAGATTTAAACCCATCAGCATTTAGTCTACAGGAAACATTTCTTAAACGTGATGATAAGTTTGAAATGCGTCAGTACAACTGTTTTTCACCTCCGGGGGATAAAGCAACCGGGGGTGCTTCCATTTTGGTGAGACAGGGTATCATTCACAGCCCTGTTCCTCTTACAACTAAACTTCAGGCTGTTGCTGTTCGACTAACTTTACACGTCACGATCACACTCTGTTCCTTGTACATACCACCATCCTCGACTCTTCAGCTATCAGAACTTCAGGATTTATATTCCCAATTGCCTGGACCCTGTGTTATAACGGGAGATCTCAACGGTCATAATCCTCTGTGGGGAAGCAACGATACGAACAATAAAGGCAAAATTCTTGAAGATTTTGTTTCTAATAATGACTTGTGCATATTTAACGACGGTTTGAACACATATCTACATCCAGCAACGGGTACATATTCAGTACTAGATTTGTCAATCACAGATCCAACCATACTTAATGAATTTTCATGGTCAGTCCACGGTGACCTGTGTGGTAGTGACCATTTTCCGACAGTAATCACTGCTAGAAATCCAACTGATGATCTGTCGACGTCAAGATGGAATTTTTCTAAAGCTAATTGCCCTTTATTTCAGACTAGTTGTACTAAAAACTTAAAACCAGAATTTTTCATGGACGCTCATGATGCAATCCAGTCATTTTCGGAGACACTGAAACAAATTGCTGATGATACTATTCCTAAGTCCTCTGTAAATCCACACATTCGTAAGCCATGGTTTGATAACGAATGTAAACAGGCCAGGAAAAGTAGGAAGAAAGCAGAAGACTATTTTCGCCGACACCCTACTGTTCACAATTTAGATAAAGTTAAAATTTTAAATGCCAAGGCTCGACGCACATTTAAGCAGAATAAACGTCAGTCTTGGAGAAAATATGTTTCCAAGATCAATTCACGCACACCTATTTCAAAGGTGTGGAATATGATACAAAGAATAAAGGGCAAAGGTTCCAAATCTACCGTTCAACATTTAAAGGATGGTGATAATATATTAACGGACAAGGCTGACATTGCCAATAAGCTTGGTGAAACTCTCGCCAGGCACTCATCTTCATCCAATTATGTCCCTGAATTTCAAAAGCACCAGAAACAACAGGAGAAGAAAACAATCAATTTTAACTCGGACAATGGTGACGATTATAATGAATTATTTTCACTGCATGAGCTCTATACCGCCCTTGAACAGGCTCATGATACAGCTACAGGGGCTGATGGTATCCGTTATCAGCTCCTGAAGCATTTGCCCAAAACATGTTTCGAAACGCTGCTTAATATATTTGATAATATCTGGACTACAGGCAATTTTCCAACTTCCTGGCGTAATGCCATTGTAGTCCCAATACCAAAGCCTGGTCGAGATCATACTGATCCATCTAATTACAGACCAATCTCCTTAACGAGTTGTGTATGTAAAACCATGGAGCGAATGGTAAATAATAGATTAACATGGTATCTTGAAACCAACAACCTTATTACAAATATTCAATGTGGTTTCAGGAAAAATCGCAGTACCATTGATCATTTGGTACGTTTAGAATCCTTTGTGAAAAATGCTATAGTAAATAAACAACATGATGTATCAATTTTCTTTGATCTCGAGAAATTTAAGCTTATGATACCACGTGGAAGCATGGCATTTTAAAGGATTTACATGATTTTGGTTTGAGAGGTCGTTTACCTCTTTTTATATCACAGTTTTTACAAGACAGGCAATTTCAAGTCCGAGTGGGTTCTACCCTGTCTGATCATTACAATCAAGATCAGGGTGTCCCTCAAGGCAGTATTTTGTCTGTCACATTATTTAGTATTAAGATCAACAGTCTATCAAAGGTTTTAAATGATTCAATTGATGGATCATTATTCGTGGATGATTTTAATATCTCTTGTCGTGGTAAAAATATGCGCACCATTGAACGGCAATTACAGTTGTGTTTAAATAAAATAAATAACTGGTGTCTTGAAAACGGATTTAAATTTTCTAAATCCAAAACTTACTGTATACACTTCTGTAGAAAATATAAACCTCATAAGGACCCAGAGCTAACCTTAAATGGCTCTCCCATCAACGTGGTAAAGGAGGCCAAGTTCTTGGGCTTAATGTTTGATTCCCATTTAACATTTCTGCCACATATTAAATCTCTTAAAGCTAAATGCCTCAAGGCGCTCGATTTGTTAAAAGTTGTATCCAATTTAAAGTGGGGAGGGGATCAGACTACTCTCCGTCACTTATATAGATCACTTGTCCGCTCTAAACTTGACTATGGCTCAGTTGTATATGGTGGAGCCTGCAAAAGTAACCTTAAACTTCTAGATTCAGTCCATCATCAAGGTCTAAGACTTTGTCTTGGCTCCTTTCGAACGTCACCCATTGAGAGCCTCTTCGTCGAGGCTGATGAGCCATCCCTTGACCAACGCCGTATAAAATTAGCCTTACAGTACGTGACAAAACTACATTCCAATCAGTCAAACCCTGCCTATAACTGCATCTTTAATCCCCTTTTTGAGGAACGGTACAACAGAAAAACTTCTCTTGTTCCGCCTTTAGGCCACAGAATTAAATCGTTTATTTCTGCTGCCGGCATTGAGCTGGACAATATAGCACCTTCCCGTCTTCTTTCTTCTCCTCCTTGGCAGTTAGTTAGGCCACAAGTCGACCTAACACTAGCCACATTTAAAAAATCAGAAACTAATGAATTACAATATAAACAAGAATTTAATCAATTGAAGCATAGATATAGCAATTATAAATCCTTATTTACAGATGGGTCCAAGGATGGTGGCGCAGTGGCTTGTGCCACTGTCATTGGATCCAGAACAATATCTTCTAGATTACCAGATAATAGTTCTATTTTTACAGCAGAAGCAAACGCCATATTATCGGCTCTCAAATATATTCAAAGACACACTAAACAGAAACAATATATCATCTTTTCAGATTCTCTTTCTTGCCTTCAGGCGATTAACAATATTTCTTGTAAACATCCACTTTTAATAGAAATTATTGAATTGTATAATAACCTTGCTGCTGGCCAATACGACATCGTCTTTTGTTGGTTACCCAGCCATGTAGGCATTTCTGGTAACGCAATGGCCGATCGTGCTGCTAAGGCAGCACTCAACAAATCTGTGACACCACTTCTTATTCCCTACACTGATTGTAAAGCTACCATTACATCGTATGTCCGTGATCTGATGCAGAAGAAGTGGGACACCCAAGTGGGTGTAAATAAATTACATGGAATTAAACCATATATTGGGTATACCCACTTGGGTTGTCAGTCCAGATTTGAAGAGGTAATCATGCGGCGATGTCGTATTGGCCATACACGATATACTCATGAATACCTTTTCAAAGGTGAGGATCCTCCGTTCTGCATCCCTTGTGATGAAAGAATCACAGTCAAGCATATCCTGCTTGACTGTGTAGAGTATTCCATCACAAGGGATCAGTATTTTAATTCACGAACTATGATTGATCTTTTTACTCATACCAGCTCTCATTTAATTATTGCCTTCTTAAAAGAATTAGATTTGTTATCAGAATTGTAAATAGATAAATATTTTATCATTGGTAGTCTAGATTAATAACTGAGATTGTTAGTGGCTGTGCCCTCGAGGGGGGTTGAAGTATTGTAACATTATTGTCCTCCTGAGAGGGTACGTAAGTCCAAAACATTCTATGTAAATTTAGTACGACCAAACTTTTAATCGTAGTATATTTGTTGTTTTTAATAATGGCTAACTTTCAGTATAATCGCCAACGGCTGAGGGGATGGTGTAAATCCATCTGGGGTCCATGCAGGTAGCAGAAGTACTGTAAGTCCCCATGGTCCCTAGTATGGTGATCTACCTTCAGTTGTTGGCGATCTACAGCCCGTATTTTATGTTGTATTGTCCGAATAGTGGTAATTGTTTTAACTCTCCACACTAGTTTTAATTGTAAATGTGATGCTCTAGTGGTTTTACTGTCCTTTGACGACAGGATTTTATAATGTATACATATTTCATTTCAGTATCAAAATGTTCTCGTCACGATATGGCTGAAATATTGCCAATGTGACGTTAAGTATTAACTCACTCACTCACTCACTCTACGTGTTGTTGTTTTTGGGCCTCAGGGGGTCCAAGGTTGTTGTTTTTCCCTGGGGGGATTTTGTCAACAGGGGATTTGTCTACAGACCGACTGAACATATATATTTCTGTGACCTATCGCGTGTGATGATTCCGTTATATGATTCCAAGGTGACACCTACAATACCTGATTTGCACCCAAAATGAACACGCAGTGCATGGACGTATTGGCTATTACCAGAGGCAGATCCTCCCGAGTTGACTGCAACATTGTGCACAGGTTGCTGCTCACTTCCTCCAGAAGGGGGGCGTACTGTTAATGCAGATACCTGTTAACCCAACAAGAAACAAACATAGAAACATTCAGCTTCCTGAGGTTGCTAATTTATGCACATTTAAGGAGTGACACCAATTATATGGATAAACAGTGAGCGTCAGTTGTCATTTACAAAAAGGCAAGTAATTTATACACCCACACCTAACACCTGCACCGAAAATTGTGGTTTGCGCCACTTTTAGTGTAAGCACATGCAAGTGCAGGTTATGAATATATTCCCATGTCACATATTCAGCGTGTAATTACAAAGCAATCCTAAAGAGTCGTTATCATTCAAATTAGGATCAATATTTGTGAGGAAAGTTAGTTTCCTATCTCATAGTGACATGTTAACATTAGGTATTTTGAGATATATCCTTCCTCATTAAATGTTACCGGTTTACAACGTGACCGCTCATTCGCTTGCATAGTCACACATATGTTGTGACATACCCCACACTCTCAAAAGCATATTAGGATGATAAGAAGAGTGACTCGTGTTCAAATCAGTTTAAGCACCCGTGGCTAGCCACCTCCTCGTGGTGGGTGCTGGGTAACGCCAAGAGCTCGCCGACACCCCCGTTGTGGACCCGGGGGGATATTTGGTCCACCAACTCGTTTGCCGTGGGTTGCGTCCCATGTCGGTGGAGGACGGGATCCTGGTGGTTGTGGGCACTGGGGCTATTAACTGTGTTCCATTGCCCAACACACCACTTTGGCCCTGACTTCACCTAGACGGGTTGTCGAATGGACCCGGTTCGACCAATCGGCTGGTCATGCCAAGCCCTGTGCAAGAAGTATATATATCATTGCACAAATTGTATTTGGATTTTTACTTTCGGTCTTGGCATATTTGTTCATTCAGCTTTTAGAAATTTAAAATGCATTTTTGAAGTTCTGAACTTTTGCGTAGCGTCTTATGCCCAGAAGGCGATGGCTCATGGGCCAATCTGGTAGATTAATTATTTCTAATTCTTCTGCTGGAGTATATCATCCGGGTATCCTTGGTGCTGTAAGCTGGAGGCCCGCTTGCTTTAGCATTGTCCTTGTGATACTCAGTGGTGGGTGGGGAGCTCGGATGATGAACCGTATTACACTAACCATGGCTTGTGAAACGCCAACAAAAAAAAACAAAACGTCCACTTGATATTGACCCTGTTGATACAGACCATAGACCGTCTACATCTATTGAGTATTGGCCACGTTTCATTGTGATTGAGACTCCTGACAAGACACCTTTGAAGTTGAACCCCTTTGCTGTATCCAAAGGTATTCAAGGTATTGCTGGGGATGTGAAGAACATAAGACGCTTACGTTCGGGTGCCCTGCTAGTCGAGTGCGGGAAAAAGCAGCAAGCAACAAATCTGATGAGTATTAAATCTTTCAAGGGCATTCCCGTCACGGTTTCTGCACACAAAACCTTGAATACAAGTAAAGGTATCGTGAGAGATAGAGATCGATTGTTTGATGACATGTCGGAACTTGATATAGGATCTGAAATGAAAGATCAAGGTGTACTGTATGTCAAGCGCTTTTCAACTCGCAGAAACAACGAAACCGTCAAAACAAATACGTATCTGTTTACTTTCTCATGTCCAAATGCTCCCAAATCAGTGAAGGCAGGCTACTGCAACATACAAGTTGATACTTACATCCCCAACCCGCTCAGGTGTTTTAAATGCCAGAAATATGGACACGGTATAAATACTTGCACATTGTCTGCTGTGTGTGCTCACTGTGGTGAGAAGACACACACAAGAGAAGATTGTGACACCGATTATAAAAAATGCACCAATTGCTCAGGCGACCATTCGGCATTTTCTAAACAGTATCCTATTTGGAAAGAGCAAACGGAGATCAATAAAATAACATTTACTCAAAATATCTCTTTTTCTGGGGCCAAAAAGCTGGTAATGAGATCTGATCTTATAGAAATTTATGCATCAGTAGCAAAAACATCATCGGGTTCTAGCTCTAAAACAACATCAACCACAGGCTGCCAAACTACCTTGACTTGGGTAAATTGCGATTCTCCACAGCATTTCTACCCTGCTATATCATCACAGACGTGAGGAATCACTTCCTAGTACCTCAAGGTCTTCTGATCACAAATCATCATCTCAGTCACACTCAAAGTTTCAATCGACATCTGATAGTCAACAAACGGTGAAAAGTAAACCAAAGCCGAAGCCTGATGCTTCAAAACAACAAAGTGGCAGAGCTCCTAAAGCATCACAGAACAAAATTCAGTTGTTCAATAAATATGGGTCTTTTGAAGACATGGACGTTTCTGAAAACGTCCATTCTAGGGCACATAGTCTGTCGCCCTCCAAAAGAATGCGGGGTAGATCCCCAATAAATCCCCCCAAAAGATAGTTTATTCCAATAATATTGTACAGTGGAACTACAGAGGATTGAGGACTAATTTTCATGAATTACAGCTATTAGTCCACGATTTTACACCTTCAGCGTTATGTCTCCAAGAGACATATTTAAAACAAACAGATATATTTGACCTTCGTCAATTTAATGCGTATCATTGTTTTTCACCTGCGGGTGATAGGGCCACTGGCGGATCATCCATTCTAGTCAGACAAAACGTTATTGAAAGCCCCGTTCCACTTAATACTAATATGCAGGCTGTTGCAGTGAGAATTACTTTACATGTAGCGTTTACGTTCTGTTCCCTCTATATTTCGCCATCTTCAACGTTTGTCAAAACTGATCTTCAAGCTCTATATGACCAACTCTCGAAGCCCTGTATTATAATGGGAGATTTAAATGGGCACAACCCACTCTGGGGTAGTGTAAATATAAACACTAAAGGTAAATTGTTGGAGGACTTTTGTTCTGACAATGATTTGTGTATTTATAATGATGGTTCCAACACATATTTACACCCTTGGACAGGGACTTATTCTGCTCTCGACTTGTCACTTACAAATTCAGAACTACTAAATGAATTTGAATGGTCAGTCCACGATGACCTCTGTGGAAGTGACCGTTTTCCTACTATATTAAAAGCTGTAACTCCATCTGATGTTCAACCATCATCAAGGCGGAATTTTAAAAAGGCTAAGTGGGCTTTATATGAACACTGTGTGCTGAAAAACTTAAACCCGAGTGTTTTATTGACGTTCCTGGTGCTATTAAATGTTTTTTATGATGAACTGAATTCCATAGCTGATGAGTGTATACCAAAGTCCTTTGCAGTTCCACATATTCGAAAACCATGGTTCAACGACGAGTGCAAACAAGCTAGGAAGGCAAGGAAAAAAGCAGAACATTATTTCCGTCGCCATCCTATGGTTCATAATTGAAATAAATTTAATTTTTTAAATGCTAAAGCACGCCATACTTTTAAACAGAACAAACGCCAATCTTGGCAAAATTATGTATCCAAAATAAATTCACGGACACCCATGTCCAAGGTATGGAACATGGTCCAGAAAATTAAAGGTAAGGGTACTAAATCTGCTGTCCATCATTTTAAACATGGCGATCAGTTACTTACAGATAAATCAGATATTGCGAATAAACTGGGTGATACCCTCGCTAAACACTCTTCCTCTTCTAATTATGTACCTACATTCCAGCCGTATCAAAAGGAACAAGTACTCGTTTCATCAACTCAGTACTGTGCAAGGTAATAAGAAGCAATAACCCTATTGGACGTTTTCATTTGTGCACTCTGGGAGAGAACCAATTGTGCAATCATTGCACAATGCTTTCTTTGGTATGTGCAGAGAATGCCATGTATTGAGTTCGAAGACAGTCTCATGTGGTTTAGTATATAGTGCAGTATGATAAGGGATTAAAAAATAATGAAAAAGAAAACTCTACCAAAACAGCAACGTTCCATGAAACGTTCGATTATATTTATAAAGAGTTTTCGTTTGACCCTTCACGTTAAAACATGTTAACAGATAATTGAGTCTTGAACTAATTCAGTTATTGATTTTATTATAAGGATTTCATGGCTTCAGGCAAAAGTTGCATTACGACGCATGTAACAACCAGCATAGATCCGCTAAACCCCGCGATACCGCGATACCGATCCAGAATCCAAATAATATTTTAGTGAGCATATTACTTTAGCTACATATTATCATGTTCGTTCCATACCAGCGTCTCTTAATGGAAATTATTGCACATGTTCATTCATCAGACCTCCCCACATGTACATTCCCCCGTTAAATAATGTTATGCCTCGCATAATCACGTGTGTTATATCTATAACAATACATGTGACTCATTACCGGTTACTCAGCTAACGCACGTATTAAGACACGGTCATAATACAACATCTAAAATAGCAAAACAACAGCAATACCCACAAAAGCAAACTAACCCTAACCAAAACAAACAGAGCACGCCTGAAGGGTTTAGGGTTGTCAAAGCAGACAGACTTTGATCATTACGAAGAGGTACAGCTATTCTCAGAACAGACATATCAATCTACTCGAACAGGTAAAGCGCTGGATGCATTTGACTGCCACTTAAAAGGAAGGGAATCCAACATGAGGAGAAAAATCCAAACATGTTCCACTGATGATGATTTATGTAGATTGCAAAACAAATACGTAAGTTTCCTACTCGGATCGCATAATGGCAGAATGTCATTCATTTAGTAATTTAAACCTTCAACGGATATAATTCACTGGATATATTTAGTCTGGTGGGTTGGCTTACAAGTTCAACACTGATGAAGTCGTTTCGGATCTCCAGATTTAAGAGGGCCATGATCCATTCTGTTCCAGGTATAGTTGCCTTATGGGCGACAGTAAACATATAGAGGTTGATAAGGGTTTCTTAAAGTGTGGAGAGAGGAGTCAACACTAAAGTACACTACGTCTAAAGCTTCGTGCATGGACACCCATAGTAACCTTCGTCGGAATCAACTCAGTATTTATACCACTAAATGTAAACCTACTACATATACTTCCAATACATACAAAGAGATGACACGCCGCGCTAACACACACACGTGGAGCTTTACCAAATTGCTTCATATTGCAGTATCATATCCCATCTCTCGTGCATTTCTGTAAATATATAATAAGTTGATTTTGAAGCACAGGCAAGACAGTAATTACGAAAGAGTGATACTTATGTTAGGATGTTAGGAGCAGGTGTTTGACATCCAGATCCATTGTTCTGGAGGTTTCGTCTCTTTCTGGAATCAAATCGTTTACAGTGGAAAGTGTTAAGCAGTACTGCAGGAATCTCCCCAACACACAATATTCAAGTATTGGTCTGCCCAGTCCGTAAGAGAAAATGTAGACATCGCTTAATGTATATCATTGATATACACGCTCAGCAAAACCGTCACGGATGCCACCCCATCCTTTTAGTCGTTGAATACTACAAGCTCTAGTAATTGTTGCAGGCACTTTATAGGAACTATACTGAACCGCAAAAGAAACGCAAGTCGGTTTTCAAAAATCTTACACTGCTATCATGGGTACTCATAAACTTAATTAATTGAAAAAAACAATGGACACATGATTGTTGATGAAATGGTGCATGATTTCTGTTGGAAAATTCATCTCTGTTAGCAAAACATTCAGCACCCATAAACAGTAAAAATGACATAACAGAGTCTCGTAATCAGTAACGTGTGTGACCACCATTGCTGTCGACACAGGCAGTACAGCGACGTCTAATCGAGTCAACAAGTCTCTGGGAGAAGGCTTGTGGCAGTTGATTCCATTCCCTTGTCAACCGTGCTTCCGAATCCCTCAGGTTATGAGGTGGACCAGCTGTGTGCATTCTTCTTCCAATTTCTTCCCGCACGTGTTCTATCGGTGCCATATCGGGGGATAGAGAGGGCCAGGGCAGCACAGGAATGTTGTTTGCTCTCAGAAAGTCCATGGAGACCCGTGCCGTGTGAGGACGAGCATTGTCTTGCTGGAAGATTTGGAGCGGACGCTGTGCTTGGAAAAGGGGTACAACGTGTTGTTGGGGAACTTGATCTCTGTAAACAACAGCAGTCACACGTTGACGAAACACCGGTGGTGTTCTGTGGTGGTAGCTGAAGCCTCCCCAGACCATCAGACTTCCTCCTCCCTAGCGGTCAGCCTTCACAACGCAACAGTTGGCGTAACGTTCATTACGTCGTCTCCATACACGTACTCAGCCGTCGGCGTGAGACATGTTGAACCTGGATTCCTCAGAAAACAACACTTGCTGCCATTGTTGACGCCGCCATCGTTGATGTTGTCTGGCCCACTGCAAGCGTTGTTCGCGGTGACGCTAAAATCGGTCTAACATAAGGACGTCGACATCTGATGCCTGCTGCCCTCAGTCGACGATGAACGGTGTCTGCAGAGATGTGGTGACGTGGTCCTTGGATGGTTGAAGCCGTCTGCGTCGCTTTTTGTTGTCGGTAACGAAGGTGAGTAACCCGGATGTGGCCATCTTGAGCTGGCGTTGTTACTCTCGGCAGTCCAGATCTTGGTCGGTCCTGAATATTTCCCGTCTGTTGATGCCTTGCCGAGAGTCTTGTGATTGTTGCAATGTGACACTGGAAGTGCCTGGCGACCGCAGTTGCTGTGGATCCGGCCTGCAGCATCCCAATGGCGATCCCTCTTTGCTATTGAGTTAGACTTCGCATATTTTCTAAGCTATCTCCCGTTGCATTTGGTAATGTGCGATGTTTCTGAATGGCGTACCTACTAAAGGGCCCATCAAGCACGAAAAGCACATGTATTGTGAGCAGCACGAAAATGTCATGCAAAAAGCAAAAATGCATCACTAAGGTCGCGTTTGCGCAATTTCACCAAGAAAAAACGGAAACAACATTAAAGTCATCGTGGGGACCGTGGTTTGATAAAAGTGTAATATGCTTTACTGCGAGAAAAGTATTGAACTGAACGTTTGCAATAAAATGAACTTGCGTTTCTTTTGCGGTTCAGTATATTTTCTTAGTTCGTAACGAAATAGCTATTACCTAAGTATGACGCGAGCGACTCAAAACATATACTGTTTAAACAACATAAATTGTTTCCTTCCAAGAACGTGTCCTGTCTAGCGTGAAGACTCACTATCCACCCCCACCCCACTATACACCCTACACAGATGCATCCCCAACTCTTACGTTTGTATGTATTGTTAAGGACCATCCCACTTCAGACACTTATATCTTCTTCACTGGTGTACATTACAATATCAGGTGTTGTGCAAGGTGCTGTGACGGACAATCAAAGACTATAAAACTACAAAAGAGCAGGTCGTTCTTTCATTTTTTAACCCTGACACCGGTTATCTATCCAGTTAACTGATATTACGAAAACAACTTTCGTAATTTCAACAGCTGTCCGCTACTTTGGCTGGCAATCAACGAACCTAACCACACGATTCATGAAGTCACCCCTGATCACAGCATTGGGGTCTCTGGTTAGTGTGTAGTCTATACTGACAACACATGACATATATCTACACCTACATATGTACACCTGTACAATGAAGAAACAATCTGACCCATGTATATGGCCAAGTATTGGTAACCAGAATAACTGACATTATTTACTTCATAAGGAATTCCCAACGTATTTCACTGTACATACAATCTTACACGGTGTGGCTTTTCATTCCATGACTATACCTACAGAGTAATGAAAACATGTCCCTATCTAACCTCGCAATATTCCAGCAATATCACGGCGGGCTACACCAGAAATGGGCTTCTCAGATTTTGGGGAATCGAACCCTGGTCTTCAGCGTGACGAAAAAACTTGTAACCACTAGGCTATCTCACCGCCCGTCAATTCAGTAGCAAAAAGATGAACTAGAGTGAAATTTATTTGAATTCCGAAACTTGAAACAGAACAAATCATACTGTTGATCCAATAAAATGATGACTTATCATACTGATGTAGTATCACTCTTTGTTGTCGTATACTCCAGCTTGTTTTCAGAGGCATACAGTTCATTAACACATGCTTGATCATCTTCTGGGACAATCTTCTGTACAATGTGTGTTCACCGTTAGTGACGACATCTGCGACACTAGCATAACCTGCATCGATCACATCTACCTTGTGGGATCGACCTGGACCAGATGGTGGTCGTATAGAGTTATTCACTTCCACGACAGCATAAGCAGCACATGTGGGTTGCCCCACAGTTATGTATGGAGGCGAACAAGATTGAACTGACGAGCGTTGTTTAATTCGATTTACCTTTCTCTTCACGACAAACACGATGACGATGGCGACGACGACGATTAGAACCAGACTGCCAACTACAGAAGCAGAAATGATTAGCACTGAGGATGTCGCTACTTGGTCCACTGGTTTTCTTTCTGTAACATAGGGGAAGTTTAAGTAAGAGCATGATATATGATTTCAATTAGACCCAAAAGTGATATGAAATGAAATGTGGAAGAGGTTGTGGTTCACATCACATCAAAATATGATCAACACGACGAGAGCAACCCGTGGCAATGTTAAGGAATATAAACATCTACTACACTCAGCCGTCACCCGACAACCACCCGCTGCCGCCATATGCAGAAATTGGGACACGCGACCGTGTAGTCGATCGAAAGAAAGCAAGAAATTGTGATGAGGGCAACGTAATAAATATGAATTGTTTTGGAAATTGGCAAGGACTGATATGAAACGTGACAGTGAATTGTTGTAAGTAAAGTCACGCCATGGAAATACGATTTTCGAATTAATACACGCAGCGTCGTGTCCAAGGGTTGCGAGGATAAGTTGAATCAGATTGCTGTGTTACTCATGCACAATGAGTACAGTTATAGCACGTGGGCATCGTACAGTTCTGAGCCTACAATACTTCTGGTATGTGCAAGGTAAAAATCATCGTTTGGTATTGAAAATAGTTTATATCATTCACACAAAGGTAATATTGACATGTAGGTTTGAATAAATAAATTATTTTTCAATATCATGCAATTACGTTCATAACGCACAATGGACACAATGTGTGAAGCCCATCTCCGGTGCCCTCCGCCGTGATATCGCTACACGCGACGTAAAGCTCAGACTCGCCCACTCACAATATGCCAATACACTTACACAGTAGTGTTTATTGGATAAACAATAAATTTACGTAATTATTTTTTACGGAATTACATTTATACAAGAGGTTGCTCTATCGATAGCTCCAGTTTATTATTCATGAATGGCAAACTCAGTATTTAGATTCTGGGCATGATGTAAGGATACCCTTCACATGGAATACAATTACGAAGAAACCAAATAGTGACAGGATAGTGGTAACCCGTGGCATGATATCGTTACTATATAAGCATTATTGTGTTTTGGCACGGGACATATGCTTGTGGTTTTAGGATCTCTCACTCAAGAAACACACATTACTCACTGTTGTTGAGTCGGGTCACAACGCCGCAGCAGAGATTCCAGTGCTGCACTTGACAGTTGAATAGCAGCCTTACCCCACCCAAGTGTGTTTCAGTCACATTGAATGTTATTGGTGAAAGACCCCGGTCACCAGCATGTAGTAATTGCGAGACGTCACCTGTCTGCAGTGTGAAGTTTGAATCTACAGAACAGTAGGAGCCCCGGATATCGTAATACGCAGTAACATCCACGGTCAATGTCACTTCCTCGTGCAGGGTTAGAACCTCTGTGTCGTTGTCACTGGTGATGATACATTCCGGTCTCTTTGGGGCTGTTAAATGAAATGGCTAAACTAAGAAGCCACGATAGTATAATACTGACGTTCAGTACATGTTGCTATAAGGATGTAAACATAAAATCATATATTTATGGATATTTACTACTCATAAAATGAAAGATTCAAGATGTATATATGTATGCATGCGTGTGTATGCGTGCGTGCGTGCGTGCGTGCGTGCGTGTGTGTACCAAAACACAACATATATGTATATATATAGAGACCATTTTGAATATGACATAGGTACTGAAGATGTGACGCTCGCTAAAAACAAAAGTAACTTCACACCTAAAGCTGGTACAAATAAAGCCCCTGATAAAGTCCTTGAGCAATATAAGGAATTGCCTTTCACAGAACATTCTTATAAAGGTAGATCTAACATTTCGGGTAAAAACAGAACGCCTTAAACTCGTTCTCCAAAATGAATTCATTGTGAATAAAAAATCCGATAAAGACGGAGCCTGTGACAGTTTTCATGGACACCAACTATTATCTGCAGCTGTCACTAGACATTCTTACACATGGTATATATTAAGCTTCCAGAAAGCTCGGAAAACAGTAATCTTCAATCTTAAAAAATATATATACTTGACTCCTATTCCAGTAAAAAAAAAGATCACTTGATTAATTTCGAATAAAATGAAAGTATCTTCTACAGACTTCCTCAAATTCACAAAAGGGCGGTTATTAAGTTCAGTAAAAGTCTATCACCCAATCTGCGAATGATTTAAAATTACGACCTATTATTGCGGGGCCACAATGTCCAACACGTAGGTTAAGCAATTTTGAAGATATACACTCTCTCAAAAACCTCTCCCAGAGGTTCATCTGGGAACAAAATATCTGTATTTTGAATGACAATAGCACAGTAAATAAACCCCTCACAGATATCAAGCTTTGTATGATGAGGGTCAATGGGAAGCTGCACCAAATGAAGGTACGTTTATGTCACGACAACCCCAGCGCTGCACCGGAACCGGCTTTAATGTCAGTGCCTACATCCTACAATGCTTGCCGTAGTTTGTGAAGCGTCTGATGTCGTTAAAGCCGTCGATCAAGATAATTCCAAAGGTGTTCAAGTGGTTTAAAATCTGGTGATACAGAGAGCCATGGAAGCACGGTTATATTTTGGCTGGTGAAGAAGTTCATTGTGATGCGTACTGTATGAGGTGTGCCGTTATCCTGCTGAAAATTTTGTATCTGTTCGTAAACGGGAAAGATTTTACCTCTTTAATGAATGGCGGTAAGATTACCCTCTATAAGCATTTAGTCAGTTCTTTCGATTTTAAGAAATGTTTTCGCCCACACCGTTGCACTTCCCCATCCAAATCTGTCAACCTACGTGTTTATGATTACTGTTTTTACCAGGTGATATGTTTTGGTGACTGATTAATCATTTAAACATGTACTAGTATTCAATATAATTTGGTGTCATAATATTTTTATAGTCTGACTGGGATTAAAGTGGGTTGAAAAATTACCCGTGCGTTTCTTTTTTCACCCAACACGTCAAAACCCATTTACAGGGTAATACTGATTTCCTCAATAGTCTCCCCAAATCAGTAGAGGGGGGTACAAACTTGGTACGTTTTGTTGTTAATCTCTACACCAATAGTCCACATGATCTAGGAATATAAGCTATGAGCTACTGGCTACAAAAAGGTCTGTCTGTGATTCCAGATCGAATACCTAAGCAATTCATTACCGAAAGAATAAAGCTCATCCTGAGCAATAGCACTTTTCGTTTGGATGGTTCCCATTATAAACAAGTTAATGGTACTGCACAAATATGGCTCCTACCTATGCAACCTTTGTTCTAGGATACTTAGAGGAACTATATTCTAAAATAGAAGAGACGTTTGGCGAACTATTTAATTTTAACATCAATGAAGAGATTCTTAGATGACTGCTGTTTTATTCTCTGGAAACGAAGTGAAAGTGATTTGGAATTTGATTTCCAACATGCTACAAAATTTACACCCAAGTTTGTCTTTTACGAGAGAGATAAACAGTAAACATTTTCCTTTCCTTGATGTGCACGGTTCAATATCAAACAACATTGTAAAAGGATATACATTATATAGTATCAGATTCAAAATAGACTACTACTATCTAGACTACAATTGATGTCACCCACGTCACACAACAGACAGTGTTCTTTACTCTTTAGCGCGAAGAAAATGCAGCAGTTTCAAATCCAGACCGTGTAGACTTCAGGCTAAATGAATTAAAAGTTTTATTTAACACAGAAACAACGAGACAAGTAGTTAACTATTCTCTTGCTAAAGCAAAACAACTGAACAGAAGTGAACTGCTAAACATTAAGGAATCATGAATTGTCCTTCCAATTGTATACACCTTAAACCCTCGAAATCCTTAACTATTAACTAACGTTTGTGAACCTCGCCTGCCCCTACAAAAATCGACATTTTAAAAGATAAACTATCAGAGGGCAAGTTGATTAAAAGCAATGGTCATGGAAAGATTACCAAGCAAATTTTGAAGATGGCAAACTTTGTAAAAGCCTTGTTAAAAAACATAATCTGTAACAAAATGCGAGAGATCACATTGTGATACACGCCAATATCTAATAGAGGGAAATGTATACCAGTTCAAAACTGATCAAATCTTCGAAGTACATGAAAATATGACAGGTGCACCTCAGAATCTCCTATATGTCATAAAGTGCACTGGATGCGGCGAGGGGTATATCGGACAGACGGGAGATAAACTGCGTTCAAGAGTGAGAGTTCACAAACAGTAAATTCTTGACCGACAACTAAACAGTACTTATAAACAGAATAGAATGTATTTCAAAAATCTAGTTTAGAACAGTTTACTGAAGTGAGAGGATAGTAAGTCAAAACGTTTGATGGTTACTACATTATTTTCCTATATTTAGAAGCTAGATCAACACCTGCTTATACACTTGGTTATATGTTTCATTTGGATGCGTTAAGACTAACCGAATTTAGTCACCCCAGCACACTCTTTACTCCACTGACTGCTGTCACATCTAAACAGCAGTCCTACTTTGCCCAGATGGGAGTCCGTCACATTTAGTGTTACTGGTGAGGTGTTGTCCGTGACACTTGGTACAGAGTCAGCTTCCGTCAGCAGGGTTGTCACATTTCCGGTCAGGAGGGATATGTTGTGGACGGTGGAGCAGTAGTAGTCTCGTACGTCCACCGTAAGGGACACATCCTGGTACTGGACAAGTGAGTTAGTGTTCTGCTTACTGGTGATGCTACACGTTGGCGTCTCTGAAGCATTCAAACTTTAGAAATGATAACATAGTTTGAATAAATGAAAGTAGAGTAAACAAATTTAATAAATGTTTCATTGACATTTCTCACTGAAGTATATGAACTGACCATTCACAAACGTATTGAAACATGTACTTAGCAAACCCATTGCTACAGCCTTCGCGTGTTCATTTGTGTCTTTTGACACCAGAGGCAAACAGCATTTGTGTTAAATGAACGCGAATTTCGATTCTAGTTTGGAACAGACACGTCAGTTATTGGCACATGTGCCGTCATCAGTCAGGACATTTCGGGTAGTATCGAGTACGTAAGACAGTTTAACGAATGAGTAGGGTTGATCGTCTTTCAAGACAAGAACATATGTTGCTGAGGATTTAACGTGTACATAGATAGATGCATTAAACCAAACGTCAGTCAATTCGAATTCGTGTGTTTGAGTTCATTTCAAATTCAGTAAAAACTTATACCAAATAATAGGCGTCCGAACAAGAATATATGTTGGCGGGGAACTGCTCTTTTGACTACATAGGTTACTTAAAGAAATCCTGACAACGGTCCTTTTCTTAAAGCTTTGGTGTCGCATTGTCATCACTATTGTACCATTCGGTTCTCTCGAAAAGGGGAAGCATGATCCCTGACATGGTTATTGAGACGCATCACTGCGCTATGATCGACCACGCGACAATGAAACAATCTGTAATATGTAATTCACTTCAGAAAGGGTCTGACCTTAAAACCGCAAACTGAATGTCGTTTAAGGGTTACCTAAATATCCAGTTCTACAGATCCTTTTTTTTGAAAGTAGGTAAAACAACTAAAACATGTACGCAAAATAGACACCCTTTTATAAATTGACACTATGCTAGCTTTGATTAACAGGACAGTTACTGTGAGTAAATAATAACGAGCCTGGCCTCATAACACAGAGGCACCCGTGAAGAGCCACCTCCTCTTGGTGATTGCTGGGTAACGCTAAGAGCTCTTCAAACCCCCCGTGTGGACCCGGGTCAACTAGGTCCATAGCACCCCATTGCTGGTCGCAAGGAGCGACCGAATTGGGCAACCTGTTTGCCGTGGGTTGTGTCCCGTGTCGGTGGAGGATGGGATCCTGGTGGTTGAGGGCAATGGGATTTTGAAACCATGTTCCTGTTGCTTAACACACCACTTTGGCCCTGACTTCACCTAGACGGGTGGTAGAACTGGCCCGGTTCTATCAATCGGCTGGTCACGCCAAGCCCTGTGCATGGTGAATATTTTTGCACATTTCATTGGGTTTTGGCAATTTTGACATCTACTGCATGCCTTATTGGTTATTGCACATTGTACTTATTATTCGGTATTGGCAATTTTGATATCTACTGCGTACCTTATTGGTTATATTATCCTGCCTAGAGTCCCATGCCAGAAGGCGGTGGCTCTTGGGCCAATCTGGTAAACCATTTTTATGATGGTTTTACTTGAGTATACTCCCCTGGTATCCCTGGTGTCGCCTGTTGGAGATCCGCAGGCGTAAGGCATCGTCCTTGTTGACACTCCGTGGTGGGTGGGGACCTAGGGGAATGAATCAAAATCACTACAACCATGGAACCCCCGATGAAAAAACGTTCACACGAATCTAATGATTTGTATGATACTGATGAACTGCGAACGCCTCCTGTGACTAATGAAAATTGGCCCAGATTTTTGGTTATCACTTCAGTAGATGGTAATCCATTGAAACTAAATCCTTTTGCTGTTGAAAAGGCAATTCAAGGAATCGCTGGCGATGTTGAAGATGCTAGAAGGTTGCGTAGTGGGTGTCTATTGATAAAATGTAGACGACACAAACAAGCCGTTAGTCTTCTTTCCATCAAGACCCTCGCAAATATTCCAGTGGTGGTTTCCCCGCATCGGTCCCTGAACAGCTGCAAAGGGATAGTGCGTGATAATGGTCATCTCCTTGCTGACATGACAGAGGATGACATTTTGCAAGAACGAAAACCCAACATGTTGTAGCTGTGAAACGCTTTTCTTCAAAACGCCATGGTGAAATCTTTAAGACCAACACATATCTTTTCACGTTTGGTCTTCCGAAAATTCCTAGTTCGATTAAAGCAGGATATTGTAGTATCAAAGTGGATATTTACATTCCTAATCCACTGAGATGCTACAAGTGTCAACGTTTTGGCCATGGATCCAACACATGTACTAAACCAGCTGCTTGCCATTGCTGTGGTGGTAGTTGTGCAGACAGTAATGTGTGTACGAACGATCCTTCATGTGTTAACTGCGGCGGTGATCATATGTCGTCTTCAAAGGAATGCCCAACATGGAAGCGTGAGTCAAAAATACTTAAAATCAAATATGAACGGAATATCTCATTTCAAGATGCGAAGAAAATCGTTCTAGATGAAGAAGAATCCACACGCATTTCCTATTCTGCAGCCGTGTCACGACCAACTTCACAGTCTGCCCAGTACCCTGCTAGTCGGCATATTTCATGTAAAGATATTGGATGTCAAACAGTTTACACATGGACAACAACACAGTCTCCTCAACGAATGCCGTTCACTTCCGATTCAGTTGTTATCCTCGAATCTACCTCCTCCCAAACAACTTGTCAAAACGTACTGTCATCTCAGTCATCTCAGTCAACGTCATCAGAAACAAATGGAAAACATGTTGTAAAAAACAAAACAAAACCCAGGACGGAATCGTCCCAAAAGTCGCAGAGTGGCAGGCCATTTAAAGGATCTGACAACAAGATCCAGTTGTTTAACAAATATGGCTCCCTTGAAGATGTCTGATAACATTCGGCACAGGACACATAGCCTATCGCCCTCAAAGAAAGGGCGGGGTCGATCCCCAATTAATGCCCCCAAAAGGTGATTTCTTCGCACATATTACAGTGGAACTGTAGAGGATTACGAAACAACTTCACAGATTTAGAACTTTTGGTTCAGGATTTCAGACCATCTGCACTGTGTTTACAAGAGACGTATCTGAAATCCACAGATAACTTCGATTTAAAGAATTATGACTGTTATCATCGGTATTCTCCAGGTGGTGATAGGGCCACTGGAGGCTCTTCTATTTTGGTGAGTCGGGGTACGATTCATAGTCCTATTTCACTTGATACCCATCTTCAAGTTGTGGCTGTCCGCGTGACTCGACATGTTGTAATTACTCTGTGTTCACTTTATATCCCACCATCATCTTCCATACAGCAACGTGATATTCAGATGCTTTATGACCAGCTTCCAAAACCATGTATAATCATGGGCGATTTAAATGGTCATAACCCACTTTGGGGTAGTACCACCACAAATGCAAAAGGAAAGATACTTGAGGATTTCTTTTCCAATAATGAGTTGTGTATTTTCAGTGATGGTTCTCAAACATATCTTCACCCGGCAACTGGCTCTTACTCTTCTCTGGATCTCTCGGTTGCGGAGCCTACTTTATATAATGAATTTGAATGGTCAGTCCACGATGACCTTTGTGGAAGTGACCATTTCCCTACTATTCTCTCAGCCATAAACCCCAGTCATGCCCCACCTTCATCCAGTTGGAACTTTAAAAAAAGCTGACTGGTCTTTATTCAAGACCTTGTGTAATAAAAGATTAAAGCCCGAGATATTTCTGGACGTTTCTGATCCTATTCAAGTTTTTTCTGATGAACTGACTATGATTGCTGAAGATTGTATTCCCAAGTCCTCTATGGTTCCACATATTCGCAAACCATGGTTTAACTGTGACTGCAAGCAAGCTAGAAAGGCGAGGAAGAAGACGGAAAGATACTTCCGACGACATCCAACAGTCCATAACTTAAATCAATTCAAGATTTCAAATGCCAAGGCTCGCCGCACATTTAAAAGAAATAAACGCAAAATTATGTTTCTAACATTAACTCACTAACACCTCTTTCAAAGGTATGGAATATGGTGCAGAGGATTAAAGGCAAAGGGTCTAAATGTTGTGTTCACCATATCAAGGAGGGTGATACTCTTCTTACAGATAAATCTGACATTGCTAATAAGATTGGTGAAACGTTAGGTAAGCATTCCTCTTCGTCCAATTATTTACCAGCCTTTCAGAAATTTAAGGATCAGCAGGAAAAAAAGATAATCAGTTTTAATTAAATTTTTTTAAGTTTAAATTAGCTTTACAATATATTACAAAACTATACTCTAACGAATCCGACCCTGCTTTTAACTGTGTTTTCGATCCTCTTTATGAGCACTTATACAACAAAAAGCCTTCTCTTGTTCCGCCTCTTGGGCACAGAATTAAACCATTCATTTCTGCTGCCGGCATTGAGCTGAAAAGTATAGCGCCTTCTCGTCTTCTTTCTTCTCCTCCTTGGCCATTAGTGAGGCCACAAGTTGACCTCACATTAACAAAGTTAAAAAATCAGACACAAACGAATTACAATATAAACAAGAGTTTATGCAATTAAAAAATAATTATAGTACATACAAATCCTTATTTACAGATGGGTCCAAAGATGGTGGCACAGCTGCTTGTGCCACTGTCATTGGATCCAGAACAATATCTTCTCGATTACCTGATAACAGCTCCATTTTCACTGCAGAAGCAAACGCAATATTAACGGCTCTTCAATATATTCAAAGACATCCTAATCACGTACGGTATATAATTTTTTTCTGACTCTCTTTCTTGCCTTCAGGCTATTAAAAATTTGTCTTGTAAACATCCACTTGTAATTGACATAATTGAATTGTATAATGATCTTGCAACTGGCCAGTGCGACATCGTCTTTTGTTGGTTACCCAGCCATGTAGGTATTTCTGGGAATGCAATGGCCGATCTTGCTGCTAAGGCAGCACTCAACAAATCTGTGACACCACTTCTTATTACATACAGTGACTACAAAGCTAGCATTAGAACTTACATTCGTGACCTGATGAAAAAAGAAGTGGGACACCCAAGTGTAAATAAATAAGTTACATGCCATAAAACCTTATATTGGTTACACTCACTTGGGCTGTCAGTCCAGATTTGAAGAGGTCATTATGCGTTACACCCACAGTTATTTACTAAAAGGCGATGATCCTCCATTTTGTATCCCTTGTGATGAGAGAACCACGGTCAAGCATATCCTGCTTGACTGTGTTGAATTCTCCATCATAAGGGATAACTATTTCAATGTCAAAACAATGAAGGATCTTTTTAGCACAGTTGGTACTCATTTAATTCATGGATTTTTAACTCATTAAGCCCTGGAGCCGCTCCACTGCCCAACACCTGGCACCCCTCGCTGAGTGCCTGATTGCTGCGACGAGGCTAATTAGTGCTAATCATGCCTGATTTCCCTGGCAGGTCTCGGATATGACAGGAAACTGTCTAGTCTCACAAACAAGTACTGATTATTTAATTGTGTCGTAAAGATGTAAATGGGAAAGAGGCCGATGTGAATACATATATTACAGCATTTCATGTAATTTATTACCTGTGTCTCTCATACCCCTTTGCCAGTGTGTGCTGTATTTTTATCAACACCTACGCGGTCTTTGTACGTACGAGATGAACATATATACACATTCCTCCTGTCTCTCTCATCGTATGGACTGAATTCTAATATATTATTTATGATAGAGTTTAAAAAGAGGCGGACTTGTATTATAATCGTCTAGATTTTTTGCCAATACATTGCTCGTGCTTACTGACTATTTCAAGGAAAGTATCAATAGGTGTATAAGTAACATGGAACATATAGAGATTTATAGTTTGGCACTTTATTCATCTTAACTTGACGCTGCAAACATACATCACCATTCATACACATACATACTGCATGATACATTTATCATTACTCGATGCTAAACAAAGCTTCCCGTCATGTGAAGGGATAAAATATCCCGACTGTAACGCATTTTATCTCAGTTACTCATTATATTGGCTGATACTTTGACCAATCGTATCGTGAGAACCTGTCACATAGGAAGGGCAAGGTGATGGGGCGTGGCCTAAATTTCTGAAGAGCACGTTTGGACACTCAAAGTGATAGGGTAGAAATTGATTATTGACTTTATCGTTGACCAATGGCTATGTTGTGTTTCGGCTGTATCAACTATCATGCAACAATTTGTGTATTGTAAACATAACATCAGTTACTGTAATGATGCATGAAAGAAACACATAAGACGTATGGGAGTAGACTGACACTATGATGAGTGTATTCGTTCTCAGATGGTGAACACACATGTTCTTAGTATTTTGGACATGTAAAAGAATAACGACTGAAATGCAACAATTGAAGAGAATGTTTTAATTTACTTTTACAGCGATTTTAGCTATATTCCAGCAGTATCGCGCGGGCTTCACACATTGTGCCCAACAACTGACAAGAATGGTATACGGTACCATTTGTACAACACAACTAGTGCATAAAGCGTTATCGTCCTTGGAACAAGTCTTTATGGTAGGCCTCAAAACAGTCAACACACAAAAACACATCACAGCTTGAACATCTGCATTTGATGTCTCGACGTTTGCCAGTCCGTTTCATTGTATGTAAGACATACTTAAACCAAATGATGTCCCTCTCATATCATTGTGAGAGATTAAATTGTTCAAAACATCTATGTCAATGGCAGTAAAGACGAATTTACGCACATGCATAATAATCTATGAAAGAAGCGTTTTTGCTGATACATTGCAAGTGTATACTGAATATTTAAAGGAAAGTACTAATAAGCTAGTCTGTGACTTACATATAACAGATTCAGTTTGTCGCTTTGGTTCATCTAGATTTAACGCAGAAAATGTAAGAACATACATGCATACATATTGTATAATGCTATTCCTTGCACATACATAAGACAAAGGGTCATGGGATGGGCGTCATCAAAGTTCCCGAATAGGAAGTTTTGTATCTTAACTGTTCAATATAGTCCCTGATTTGTTATCTATGACCAATCGTATCATGAGATACCTGTCACATTGGAAATGACAGGTGATGGGGCGTGGGCTAAATTGCTGAAGAGTACGTTCGGTCACTAGACAGCTTGGATACAGATTGACTATTGGTTAGATCGTTGACCAATCGATATGCTAGATTTCGGCTTTATCAACTCTAGCTATCATGAAAAACTTTGTGTATCGTGAACATACATAATCGTAAGAATGCCTGAAATGTTCACGTAGGACTAACAAGCACTTTGACAAGTTTATTTTTTTTCTAAGCGCTCAAAGCGGTACAATCCGATTATTTTTACCCCGGATAACCCAATCCAATCATTGAGTAGAGATAGTATTTATTTGCGTATACTTTTTGCGCACACTACTTGTACATCAAGCATAATGGCTTGCTGAACATTTCAGTATAATCTGTACATTGTTATAAATAAATATCATAATTCAAGTACATGTATTATAGAATTAAAAAAAGTAACAGGATACTGATTTATTGTGACGTATACACTTGAAGTTGAATCTCCCCAAATATTTATGAAGATGGGCATTCTTATATTTGTTTTGAAAGCAAACGAAGTTCAGAAGATTGGCAATGGGCGTGACTCCACAAAACAGGATGTCCAATGATGTCACAGCGCATAAGTTTGTTTTACACTTGTCACAGGACAAAAGTTTACCTGGACATGCATTCGACCAGAGGCTGTTATTTTCAGGTTGAAAGAGGTGTTCATATATTTAGTGTTGTCTGATTGAATGATTATACGCATCAATTCCGTAACTGATATATTCTCCTCCTTTTATTGACGATGGATCTAATACACGTGATCATTACACAGGATAAGATAATTACAGAGATCAAATACAAACGTTTCTTACACAATGCTTATGTAAACTGCATTGAAAAATCACATTTCAAATAAGCATGAAACAGCTTGAACAAAATACCCCTGTTACCTTTGTATGATTTATGTGTACTATATATGTATATTATGAGTAGATGCAAGAGTTATCACTTCATATTCGATTATGTATTATTGTCAACGTTTAAAAATCAATAGTCGCAAATGAATTAGGTCTAAATCGGTAACTTGGTTTATTTCAAATCTACACGAACATGAGTGTAATACAATATTGCTATTTATGTCTACGATTCATTATATGAACTATTACAATGAGTGAATGAATGATTTAATTTAGAAGAAGGTTTCGAAACCTTGTCACCGTTAATTCAATCAATGTGCAAGCACAGTATCTTAGTATTCACTCCCAATGACGAGAAACAAACAAGTACCTCCTGTAACAACATCTCATAATCCCTTTTCTCGCAGACATGTGTTCATTTGCCTGTATAAGCCCCCGACATTGCAAGCAATTGTTATCAAAACACATTAATAGTTCTTCTGATTAACACAGAAAGTAATCTCTCTCGTAAGAAAGGTTAATCTTTGATCATTACTGCTAAATTGATTGAAATTATAGGTAATGTACGAATTTAAAATGTAAAACCCCCAATACGCGGCTCTCGCTGAATGAGAGGTGCTTTTCATAACCCCCAATATTAATTAATTTGCCGCATATATGCGGCTCTCGCCCTTAATGAGTTAAAAGAAATTGATTTTCTTATTGAATTGTAATTGATATGTTCTGTAGATAGTTGTATTTTAATGATTGGTAGTTTAAATTAGTAACTTAGATTGTTAGTGGCTGTACCCTCAACGGGGGTTGAAGTATTGTAAAATTATTGTCCTCCTGAGAGGGTACGTAAGTCCAATACTCTCATAGTCAATTTAAATCTACTACTAGTTTTTAATCGTAGAATATTTGTTGTTTTAAGCAATGGCTAAATTTCAGGATAATCGCCAATAGCTGAGGGGATGATGTAAATCCAGCTAGGGTTCATGCAGGTAGCAGAAGTAATGTAAGTCCCCATGGACCTTAGTATGGTGATCTACCTTCAGTTGTTGGCGATCTATAGCCCCGGTTTTATGTTGTATTGTCTTCTTTAATTCCAATATTTTAACTTTCAATGCTAGTTTTATGTTCTGTGATACTCTAGTGTTTTTACTGTCCTTCGCTGACAGGTTTTACTTTTTCTCTTTTCTCATCTTAATATTACTATAACTTATATTGTTCTCGTCACGATATGGCTGCAATATTGCCGATGTGACGTTAAATGTTAACTCACTCACTCATAACACAGAGCTCTGATTCAACGGATGTAAGGTCAAACATTCATGATCAATACAAACCTTTGGCATCTTTTGAAATTATACCTCTTCTGTCCGAACATTGGGAAAAATTAAATTGAAATATACTTACTGACAACAGTCAGAAACACTTGCCGCCACCATCAATTCCAGCAGTACATGACCATTCTCCAGCATCTGTTGTTTCTACACGAGAAATGTTGAGGACTGAGTGAGTGCTGTTGATGACAGAGGCCGATACGTTCCGAGTCTTACATGATCCATTTGACAATTCACATCCAGCAACGCGAGCTCCACTGGGGTTCTCATACACGTGTTCCCGATTTGCCCCTACACAGATCAGCTGTCCAGACGACCCCAGATAGTTGGAATGTGAGCAGATGAGTACAGCAGAAACTGTGGGGAATATTTCAGAAGTGTGGATTACTGATTGTTTGTTTCTCAACTCTTTTGGAATTTCTCAGGTATTACATTATCTAAATACAAAATAACCTTTGCATCGATTTTCATTTAAAATGACTCGTTAGTATGTCATTTACTGAACCGATTTCCCTAAATGTGTTGAACTGACCGCAAAGTGATTGTGTCAGCAACAGAAAGGTCTTGTGTACGGCTGTGTTGGCTGTCATCCTGGAAATGGAAAATTCAAAAACTGTTCAAATGAACTATTAAATAAGGAGGCGTATCAGATATACCCGTTGTGGATGTCAACATCTATAATCTAACGAACCTCACGTTTTGGTGAAAGTTCGTACTCCGCCATTACCTGTTAAAGAAGGCACCCGTGGCGAGCCACCTCCTCGTGGTGGGTGCTGGGTAACGCCAAGAGCTCGCCGACACCCCCATAGTGGACCCGGGGGGGGGGGGGGATGTTTGGTCCACCAACCCGTTTACCGTGGGTTGCGTCCCTGTGTCGGCGGAGGAGGGGATCCTGGTGGTTGAGGGCAATAGGGACCTGTAACCGTGTTCCTGTTGCTCAATACACCACTTTGGCCCTGACTTCGCCTAGACGGGTGGTCGAATGGGCCCGGTTCGACCAATCGGCTGGTCATGCCAAGCCCTGTGCATGAAGTACTTTTTATATTTATCAATGCACACATGCCATTTGGAATTGTTGTAACTTTGGACTTGGTTTTTTTATCTAGAACATTTTTGATTTTGAAATATGTTGTTCTGCAATTTGCCTAGAGTCCTATGCCAGAAGGCGGTGGCTCATGGGCCAATCTGGTGGAATTATTAATCTTTTAACTCTTCTGCTGGAGTATATCATCCGGGTATCCTTGGTGCTGCAAGCTGGAGGCCCGCTTGTTTTTAGCATTGTCCTTGTGATACTCCGTGGTGGGTGGGGAGCTCGGATGATGAACCAAAATAAACTAACCACGGCTTATGAAAATCCAACAAAAAAAAACCAAAACGTCCACTTGATATTGACCCTGTTGATAGTGACCATAGACCGTCTGCATCGATTGAGTATGGGCCACGTTTCATCGTAATTGAGACTCCAGACAAGACACCTTTGAAGTTGAACCCCTTTGCTGTATCCAAGGGTATTCAGGGTATTGCAGGGGACGTGAAGAACATAAGACGCTTACGTTCAGGAGGCCTACTAGTAGAGTGCGGGAAAAAGCAACAAGCAACTAATTTGCTTAACATCAAATCTTTCTTGGACATTCCGGTCACGGTCTCTGCACACAAAACCTTGAACTCCAGCAAAGGTATCGTTAGAGATCGCGACCGATTGTTTGATGATATGTCGGAACTTGATATAGGATCTGAAATGAAGGATCAATGTGTACTCTACGTCAAGTGCTTTTCAACTCGCAGAAACAACGAAACCATCAAAACGAACACGTATCTGTTTACCTTTTCATGTCCTAATGCTCCCAAATCAGTGAAGGCAGGCTACTGTAATATTCCAGTTGATACCTACATCCCCAACCCGTTAAGATGTTTTAAATGTCAGAAATATGGACACGGTGTGAATACCTGCACATCGTCTGTTGTGTGTGCTCACTGTGGTGAGAAGACACACACAACAGATGATTGTGACAGTGATTATACAAAATGCACCAATTGCTCAGGCGATCATTCTTCCTTTTCTAAACAGTGTCCAATTTGGAAAGAACAAATGGAGATCAATAAAATAAAATTCACACACAATATCTCTTTTTCTGAGGCCAAAAAAACTGGTAAAGAGATCTGATCTTAAAGAAAGTTATGCTACAATAGCAAAAAACATCATCGGGTTCTAGCTCTAAAACAACATCAAACTACCTTGACTTGGGTAAACTGTGATTCTCCACAGCCTTTGTACCCTGCTATATCATCACAGACTGAGGAATCACTTCCTAGAACCTCAAAGTCGTCTTCTGATCACAAATCATCATCGTCTCAGTCACATTCAAAGACTCAATCAACAGCTGATACTCAACAAACGGTGAAAAGTAAACCGAAGCCAAAGCCTGATGCTTCAAAACAACAAAGTGGCAGACCTCCTAAAGGGTCACAAAATAAAGTTCAATTGTTTAATAAATATGGGTCTCTTGAAGACATGGACGTTTCTGAAAACGTCCATTCTAGGGCACATAGCTTGTCGCCCTCCAAAAGAGTGCGGGGTAGATCCCAAATAAATCCCCCCAAAAGATAGTTTATTCCAATAATATTGTACAGTGGAACTGCAGAGGATTAAGGACTAATGTACATGAATTACAGCTATTAGTCCAAGATTTCACACCTTCAGCGATATGTCTCTTGGAGACATATTTAAAACAAACAGATACATTTGACCTTCGTCATTTTAATGCATATCATTCTTTTTCACCTCCAGGTGATAGGGCCACTGGCGGATCATCCATTCAAGTCAGACAAAACGTTATTCAAAGCCCTGTTCCACTTAATACTAATATGCAGGCTGTTGCTGTGAGAATTACTTTACATGTAGCATTTACACTATGCTCTCTTTATATTTCATAGTCTTCGACGTTTGCCAAAACCGATCTTCAAGCTCTATATGACCAACTCCCGAAGCCTTGTATTATAATGGGAGATTTAAATGGGCACAACCCACTTTGGGGTAGTGTAACTACAAACACTAAAGGTAAGTTGTTGGAGGACTTTTGTTCTGACAATGATTTATGTATTTATAATGATGGTTCCAACACATATTTACACCCCGGGACAGGGACCTATTCTGCTCTTGACTTGTCATTGACAAATTCAGAACTACTAAATGAATTTGAATGGTCAGTCCACGATGACCTGTGTGGAAGTGACCATTTTCCTACTGTATTAAAAGCTGTAACTCCATCCGATGTTTCTCCATCATCAAGACGAAATTTTAAAAAGGCTAACTGGGCTTTATATGAAACACTGTGTACGGAGAAACTTACACCGGAACGTTTTATTGACGTTCCTGATGCTATTAAATCTTTTTCTGATCAACTGAATTCCATAGCTGATGAGTGTATACCAAAGTCCTCTGTAGTTCCACACATAAGAAAACCATGGTTCAACGATGAGTGCAAACAAGCTAGGAAGACAAGGATAAAAGCAGAACATTATTTCCGTCGCCATCCTATGGTGCATAATTTCAATAAATTTTAGATTTTAAATGCTAAAGCACGGCGTACTTTTAAACAGAACAAACGCCAATCTTGGCAAAATTATGTATCTAAAATAAATTCTCGGACACCCATGTCCAAATTGTGGAGCATGGTCCAGAAAATAAAAGGTAAAGGTACTAAATCTACCGTCCATCATCTTAAACATGGAGATCAATTACTTACTGATAAATCAGATATTGCGAATAAACTGGGCGAAACTCTTGCTAAACACTCTTCCTCTTCTAATTATATACCTAAGTTTCAGCAATATCAAAAACAAGAAGAAAAGAAAACTATTAATTTCAATTCTGATAATGGGGAAGATTATAATAAAACATTTTCTATTCATGAACTCCATACTGCTCTTGATCAAGCTCATGATACTGCTACTGGAGCTGATAACATACATTATCAACTCCTGAAGCACTTACCAGAATCCTGTTTAGAGACGCTCTTATCAATATTTGATGATATTTGGACTTCCGGGAAATTTCCTTCTTCATGGCGTGATGCCATAATAGTACCAATACCTAAACCTGGACGTGATCATACGGATCCATCCCATTATCGTCCGATTTCATTAACTAGCTGTGTTTGCAAGACCATGGAACGCATGATAAATAATCGACTTGTTTGGTACTTGGAAACTAATAATCTTATCACAGATATACAGATATACAGAAGTACTGTCGATCACTTAGTGCGTTTAGAATCATTTGTGAAAAACGCACTGATTAATAAACAACATGCTGTGTCTATCTTTTTTGATCTTGAGAAGGCATATGACACAACCTGGAAATATGGCATACTGAGAGATTTACATGATTTCGGTTTGCGAGGTCGTTTGCCTGAATTCATTGCTAAATTTTTAAATAACAGGCAATTTCAAGTCCGTGTGGGTTCTACCCTGACTGATCATTATAATCAGGATCAGGGTGTTCCACAAGGCAGTATTTTGTCTGTCACTCTTTTTAGCGTCAAGATCAACAGTTTATCTAAAGTTTTAAACGATTTAATCGATGGATATTTATTTGTGGATGATTTTAATATTTCTTGCCGCGGTTAGAATATGTATACTATTGAACGGCAACTGCAGCTGTGTTTAAACAAAATTGATAAATGGTGTCTTGAAAACGGCTTTAAATTTTCTAAATCAAAAACTAATTGTATACACTTCTGTCGTAAATACCAACCCCATAAAGAACTAGAACTATTTCTCAGTGGTGCCCCAGTCAAAGTCGTCAAGGAGGCCAAGTTCTGGGGACTTACTTTCGACTCACATTTGACCTTTTTGCCGCATATTAAATCCCTTAAAGCCAAATGTCTGAAGGCACTCGATTTATTAAAGGAAGTTTCAAATTCAAAATGGGGAGGGGATCAATCTACCCTTCTCCACTTATATAGATCACTGATCCGATCTAAACTTGATTACGGCTCCATCGTCCAGGTGGCGCTTGTCAAAGCAACCTAAAACTACTTGATCCTGTGCACCACCAAGGCCTAAGACTTTGTCTTGGTTCCTTTAGAACCTCTCCTATCGACAGTATATATGTCGAAGCTGATGAGCCTTCTCTCAACTTACGTCGTATCAAACTATATTTACAATACATTACAAAATTAGCTTTTGATGAGTCTAACCCCGCATTTAATTGTGTTTTTAATCCTCCCTATGGAGATTTGTATAACAAAAAGTCTTCCCTTCTTCCGCCTCTTGGGGTCAGAATTAAGCCATTTCTTGCTGCTTCTAGCATTGAGCTGGACCATATCGCTCCTTCCCGCCTTCTTTCTTCTCCTCCTTGGCAGTTGGTTAGGCCACAATGTCTGGCACCCGTGGCGAGCCACCTCCTCGTGGTGGGTGCTGGGTAACGCCAAGAGCTCGCCGACACCCCCGTAGTGGACCCGGGGGGATATTTGGTCCACCAACCCGTTTGCCGTGGGTTGCGGCCCTGTGTCGGTGGAGGAAGGGATCCTGGTGGTTGAGAGCATGGGAGCAGGACTATTGCTCCTATTGCTCAACACACCACTTTGGCCCTGACTTCACCTAGACGGGTGGTTGAATGGGCCCGCTTCAACCAATCGGCTGGTCATGCTAAGCCCTGTACATGTAAATGTTGTTCACAAATTTGAGAAAATATGTAATTTTTTGTCTTGGCTTCATGATGATTCATTTGTATTTCGACTGTACAATTCAAATTTCGTAACTTGCCTAGAGTCCTATGTCCAGAAGGCAGTGGCTCATGGGCCAATCAAGTGGAATAAATACTTTTGTGTTATTCTGCTTGAGTGTACCATCCGGGTATCCTTGGTGCTGCAGGCAGGAAACCCGCCTGCTTTTAGCATTGTCCTTGTGATACTCCGTGGCGGGTGGGGAGCTCGGATGATGAAACAATATAAACTTACCATGGCTTACGAAACTCCCCTCAAAAAAACAAAACGTCCTCTTGATACTACTGATCCTGATGTTGAAGACCAAGGACTGTCCACATCCATTGACTACTGGCCACGGTTTATTGTAATTGAGACCACTGACAACACTCCGTTAAAGCTGAACCCTTTTGCGGTATCAAAAGGCATACAGGGTATTGCAGGTGATGTTAGAAACGTTAGACGTATACGAACAGGTTCTTTGCTTGTTGAGTGTAATAGGAGGCAACAGGCAACCAATCTCCTTTCAACAAAATCATTTGTAGGCATTCCAGTGTCAGTCTCTCCTCACCGTACTCTTAACACTAGTAAGGGTATTGTGAGACACCGTGATAGACTATTTGCTGATATGCTGGAAATTGACATCGCTGCAGAGATGAAGGACCAAGGTGTGTTATTTGTGAAACGTTTCACAACCCGAAGAAACAACCAGATCCAACAAACCAACACCTATTTATTTTCATTTTCCACTCCAACGGCTCCAAAATCAATAAAGGCCGGCTACTGTCACATCAAAGTGGAAACGTTTATTCCTAATCCACTCAGATGTTTCAAGTGTCAAAAGTATGGTCACGGTGTAAATTCCTGCACATTGTCTGTTGTGTGTGCTCACTGCGGTGAGAAGACCCACACAACAGAAAATTGTGACAGTAATTACAAGAAATGCACCCATTGTTCAGGAGACCATTCGTTTTTCTCAAAAGAGTGTCCGATTTGGAAGTACCAGATGGAAATAAACAAACTAAAATTTACTCAAAATATCAGCTTTGCCGAAGCGAAACAACTTGTTCCAAGATGCGATCCACAAGAAACATATGCTTCTAAAACAAAACCATCATCTGAACCATCCTCTAAGGCTTCTACGTCTTCTTCAGCTGCTCAAACAAACTTGACTTGGGTGCACACTGATTCCCCAGAGGTTTTTTCACCCGCTATTTCCACTCAGACCACTGAGCTACTTCCTCGCATGTCGCAAAGTCAATCAGGGCCAGCTTCGGATTCATCATCACAGCCACCTGCAAGGTCTCAATCTTTGTCAAATGTCCAACAATTTCCTAAAGGAAAAACTAAACCTATGCCTGATTCTTCAAAAAAGCAAAGTGGCAGAGCCCCAAAAGGGTCTGAAAACAGAATTAAGCTTTATAATAAATACGGATCACTTGAGGACATGGACGTGTCCGAAAACGTCCAATCAAGGGCACACAGCTTGTCGCCCTCAAAAAAAGTACGGGGTAGATCCCCAATCAACCCGCCCAAACCATAATCCATTGCAAAAATATTGTACAGTGGAACTGTAGAGGCCTAAGGACCAATTTCAACGAGTTACAGCTACTTGTCCAGGATTTTGCACCATCCGCTTTCTGTCTCCAGGAAACCTATCTGAAGGAGACAGACGCTTTTGATCTACGTCAGTTCACTTCATATAATTGTTTTTCACCTCCAGGTGATAGGGCCACTGGAGGGTCTTCAATTCTTGTAAAACAGGATGGTATCCATAGTCCTGTAACACTCACAACTAGTCTCCAAGCTGTTGCAGTGAGACTAACTCTTCACGTTACCTTTACACTATGCTCTTTATATATTTCACCTTCTTCAGCACTCCAGCAGTCTGATCTTCAAGCTCTCTATGACCAACTTCCTAAACCTTGTATTTTAATGGGTGATCTCAATGGACATAACCCGATTTGGGGTGGTACAAACACAAACTCTAAAGGTAAAATACTGGAAGATTTCATAGCCAATAATGACTTGTGTATATACAATGATGATTCAAGCACTTATCTGCACCCTGCAACTGGCACCTACTCTTCTCTGGATCTGTCCCTTGCAGACCCTTCTCTACTAAATGAATTTGAGTGGTCAGTCCACAATGACCTCTGTGGAAGTGACCACTTTCCAACTATCTTAACAGCAACTAATCCATCTGATTCTCCATCTTATACAAGATGGAATTTTTCAAAGGCAGACTGGTCGTTATTTAAAACGTTATGCACATCTAAACTACGGCCGCAGTGTTTCAGTGAAGTAACTGATCCTATTCGGCTTTTTTCTGACACTTTAAATGAAATAGCTGATGAGTGTATACCTAGGTCTTCTACTGCTCCACATGTACGGAAACCATGGTTCAATTCCGATTGTAGGCAAGCCAGAAAAGCGAGGAAAAAGGCGGAAAATTATTTCCGCTATCATCCAACTGACCACAACTTGAATAAGTTTAAAATCCTCAATGCGAAAGCCCGTCGTACCTTCAAACACAACAAACGGCAATCTTGGAGGAACTACGTTTCCAGGATTAATTCGCGCACGCCAATGTCCAAGGTATGGAACATGGTTCAAAGAATTAAAGGTAAAGGTTCTAAATCTTCAGTTCACCATCTGAAAGATGGTGATAATTTAATTACTGACAAGTCTCATATTGCAAATAAAATTGGCGAAACACTTGCCAAAAATTCTTCATCGGCAAATTATGTCACTGAGTTTCAGAGATATCAGAAACAACAGGATAAGAAAAAACTTAATTTCGAATCAAATAATGGTGAAGATTATAATGAAGTTTTCTCATTACATGAGTTATATACAGCTCTTGACCAAGCTCATGACACTGCAGCAGGTGATGACAATATTCATTATCAGCTACTGAAACATTTGCCTGAACCATGTCTGGTCGCACTTTTAGATATATTTGACAAAATATGGACGTCTGGAGCATTTCCTCCTTCATGGCGTAATGCCACTGTAGTCGCAATACCAAAACCTGGCAGGGATCATACAGATCCGTCGAATTACAGACCGATATCTCTCACTAGCTGTGTCTGTAAAACCATGGAACGTATGGTGAATAATAGATTAGTTTGGTATCTTGAAACCAATAATCTCATTACGAATATTCAGTGTTGTTTCAGGAAAAATCGCAGTACCATTGATCATTTGGTACGCTTAGAATCCTTCGTGAAAAATGCAATCGTAAATAAACAACATGCTGTATCAATTTTCTTTGATCTTGAGAAAGCTTATGATAGGACCTGGAAGCATGGTATTTTGAGGGATTTACATGAATTTGGATTGAGAGGTCGTTTGCCTCTTTTTATATCAGAGTTTTTAAAAGACAGGCAATTTCAAGTCCAAGTAGGTTCTACCCTGTCTGATCATTATAATCAGGATCAGGGTGTCCCTCAAGGTAGTATTTTGTCTGTCACTTTGTTTAGTATTAAGATCAACAGTTTATCCAAGGTTTTAAATGATTCAATTGATGGATCATTATTTGTGGATGATTTTAATATTTCTTGTCGTGGTAAAAATATGCACACTATTGAAAGACAACTGCAGTGATGTTTGAACAAAATAAATAAATAGTGTCTTGAAAATGGCTTCAAATTTTCTAAATCCAAAACTAATTGCATACATTTTTCTAGAAAATATAAGCCGCATAAGGACCCTGAACTATCTTTAAATGGCACTCCCATCAAGGTTGTAAAGGAGGCCAAGTTCCTGGGTTTAATTTTCGATTCTCATTTAACCTTCTTGCCACACATTAAATCCCTTAAAGCTAAATGTCTGAAGGCACTAGATTTGTTAAAGGTTGTTTCAAATTCAAAGTGGGGACGGGATCAAGTTACCCTCCTTCACTTATACAGATCATTGGTACGATCTAAACTTGATTATGGCTCCATTGTGTATGGTGGAGCCTGTAAAAGCAACCTCAAACTATTAGATTCTGTCCATCACCAAGGTCTAAGACTTTGTCTTGGATCTTTTAGAACCTCACCTGTTGCCAGTCTCTATGTTGAGGCTGATGAATCATCTCTTTCACAACGCCGTATAAAATTGTCTTTACAATACATTCCTAAACTATATTCTAATAAATCTAATCCAGCCTATGACTGTGTGTTCAATCCGCTTTATGAAAATGTGTATGACAAGAGGTCTTCTCTTGTTCCACCTCTAGGACACAGAATTAAACTCTTTCTTTCTTCGGCCAGAATTGAGTTGGAAAACTTAGCTCCCTCCCGTCTCCTTTCTTCTCCTCCTTGGCAGTTGGTTAGGCCACAAGTTGACCTAACATTAACTTCATTTAAAAAATCAGAAACTAATGAATTACAATATAAACAAGAATATAATCAATTAAAACATAAATATAGCAATTACAAACCCTTATTTACAGATGGATCCAAGGACGGTGGTGCAGTAGCTTGTGCCACTGTCATTGGATCGAGAACAATATCTTCTAGACTTCCCGATAACAGCTCTATTTTTACTGCAGAAGCAAACGCCATATTAACTGCTCTTCAATATATTCAAAGACACCCTAAACATAAACAGTATATAATCTATTCAGACTCTCTCTCTTGCCTTCAGGCTATTAAAAATATTTCTTGTAAACATCCACTTTTGATAGAAATTATTGAATTGTACAATAATCTTGCTACTGGCCAGTGCGACATTGTTCTTTGTTGGTTACCTAGTCACGTTGGCATTTCTGGTAACACAATAGCCGATCTTGCTGCTAAAGCAGCACTCAGCAAATCTGTGACACCACTTCTTATTCCATACTCAGATTATAAAGCTGCAATAAGATCTTATATCCGTGATCTGATGCAGAAGAAGTGGGACACCCAAGTGGGTATAAATAAATTACATGAAATAAAACCTTATATCGGTTATACTTACTTGGGTTGTCAGTCCAGATTTGAGGAGGTCATTATGCGACGATGTCGCATTGGCCATACGAGGTATACTCACGAGTATTTATTAAAAGGTGAAGATCCTCCGTTTTGTATCCCTTGTGATGAAAGAATCACAGTCAAGCATGTCCTGCTTGACTGTGTTGAATACTCCATCACAAGGGATAAATATTTTAATTCACGAACTTTGAAGGATCTTTTTAATTCTGTTAGCTCTCATTTAATTATTGCATTTTTAAAAGAATTAGATTTGCTAAATGAATTGTAAATAGATGAATATTTTATGCTTGGAAGTTTGAATTAGTAACTTAGAGTGTTAGTGGCTGTATCCTCGAGGGGGGTTAAAGCACTGTAAAATTATTGTCCTCCTGAGAGGATACGTAAGTCCCAAAACATTTGAAGTCAAATTTGATCTTCCATTTTGTCTTAGCCGTAGAATATGTGTCATTCTAATTTGTGGCTAATCTTGCTTACAATCACCATCAACTGAGGGGATGATGTAAATCCAGCTAGGGATCATGCAGGGAGCAGAAGTACTGTAAGTCCCCATGGCCCCTAGTATGGTGATCTACCTTTAGTTGTTGGTGATCTATATAGCCTGTTTTTATATTGTATTGTCAGAATAGGAATATTAGTTTTAACTTTTCGCGCTAGTTTTATTTCTTATTGTGATATTCTAGTTGTTTTACTGTCCTTCGTCGACAGGTTTTTATCATATACATAGATTCCTTTTTTAAGAATGCTCTCGTCACGATATGGCTGCAATACTGCCGATGTGACGTTAAATGTTAACTCACTCACTCACTATTGTTCAAATATATATTTTAGACATAGTGCACAGTTAAAATAGTTGGAAATGTTGAAAGTAACATGAATGTACTTGTACTTCACTTATATTATATGACTAAAATTATCCAAATAGTTACTTCACGCCGCCGTCTTTACCGGAATGTGTCATTGGTGCTATTGTGGCCTAGGTTATTTAATCCTCATACATTTGTAATATCTGACAAGATGGTGGGTAGGATATTACATGAGAGGTAAGTTCGAGTAAATAAGACCATTCGTGTTACATTCTCTTCACAACACATTCTATTGGGATGTCGAGGAGACCGAAAAGGTATTGTTGGGTCATTTTAACTTCATTTCTGAATTGCCGATTGTCTTCATGCTGTCAGACATATGTTTAGAAGGCCACGCTTCTATTTCATACAGGAGCTTAATCAATGCTGATTGGAGAGTTATACAATATCCACTCAGAAATGAGGATCATGATATTCGTCCATGGGTGGAGACGAAATTTGAAAAATATAATATGCTTACCTGAGTCATGACTTCCATGGAACGTGGATCCTATTTACTCTCTCCTATTACTATTCGTTCAGTGGCTATCCTCACAATTTGCCTCATATTCTGACGTATCCCTTTTAAATAAAACAGTGAAACGGTGAAATCCTCTGTTTGCCTCACGTGATGTCTAACCAGTGTATGCGTACCCAACCGACGTCTTTCGAGAGACCCTACCAACGTTGCGAGATGGTGTCAAATGTAAAACATTGAACTCCTTCCCTGTTCAAGTCATGAACATAATGGCGGAAGGGAGGTAACTCTTCGGAATAGAGCATGTTACAGAAATACAGCGATTTTTTGAAGGGGTAACGGATTCTAAAGTACAGAATACAATCAACTGAATCAATCAGTACCGCTCATGATTTGTCTCACATATCAATACAATTTTATGCCTTGCACGAAGAGCAACTGTGTGCACCTGCAGTCTTGTGCAAAGTACACCCTTGAACTTGCCACCAAGTCATCACCTAAATGAATAGCCAGATTGGTGGATTGGACACGACAGAGAAAGTTTGCAAATTATCCCTCAATGAAACGCCCAAACACAATAACGTTTCACTCCGAAACCGGCACTTCGCAATAAAGTGTGGATATCTGCTCCTATAATCAATGCAGAATTTATTACTATAGCATGAGTTAGAATTTCTTCGCATAGCCTTACAAACAGTCTCTGTGGCTTGCTTTACAACACCCTTGAGAAGAAACGTTTCAACAACATTACATAATGCTTATGGATTACTTTGCCCCAAATGAAAATGGCTACTGTGGCCACGTTTGTAGCATACAGTCGTAGTGTAATGTGGATCACAGAGACATCTTGTCCCCCTCACAGTCATGCGAAGTTTCCAGAAACGCGCAATTAACTACCGGAAACGCTATCCACGAAGATATCACTGGACTAATAAAATCTAACACAAGCTGAAACTACTAACACCAATAATGGGAGACGTATAATTATTGACAGGCTTCAGCATCCGTTATGAGCAAAACGTGATGTACTCTCAGTTTTCGATTTCAAAATAAAATTACTTATCTGGTTACACCTATCCTCATAATGTGACAAAAACGGATCCGGAATAAAAGGTTATGTTGTGATACAAAAAAATCATCATTGGCTGACAAGAGGCATGTAAATGCTGCATGATTACAGAATGCGCAAATAAGTAATAGCGCGATTTCCGTCAAGGCAACAGAAATTCGGCAACCGACTGCAACACGCCACATCTGCTGTGTTAATGCATATGTATACCAAACGCCAACTGAAACGTTAGCCTCCTACGCTTTTGAATTTCTGAAAAATGTCAAATATACCTTAGACATTATAAGTTGAACAATACAGCTTTATGCAAATCAAAAAACAATTTCAAAAACATTCATATTAAGGTGACGTACACCTTTTCAGAAGTGTTAAATTGTCCTATTTTCAGGGTAACCTTTCTTCTTGGCGTTTAGTGACTATGAATTAATACCACGATTGAATGTTGTTTCTCTCAGTGAATGCCGTGAAGTATTATTTCGTACAACACTTAAACAACTGTACTTGCATGGGATTGTGACCATGTCATACGATGAAAGTGTATGTGTTCATGAATCGCTATAATGAGACACAGTGTTCGGGAAAATGTAGTGGGTATCAGCAAGCATCAACACAGAGCAGATGCATTCATCATTCTCAGATGTGTTATACAGTCGTAACACGCTTAGTATCCATATCACATTTCCTTGTCCGGTATGAGTCAATATTGACGTGTATTTGTACACGAGATATGACATTGTTCTTTCTTCCCTTACTAAAGTCAACATGATGTGTATAGCACTTCGCTATACCAGATGTTCTTACATACATATGTATGCATGACCTTTGTTGTGACCACGAGAGAGCCAACGACAAAGAGAAGAGAGAGAGGATGTTTGACAGAAAGAGCGAGAGAGTGAGAGATTTAGTGGCATTAAAACTAGGGAAAAGGCGGCTTGTGTTGTTCGAAAGTTATGTCATGTAACTAAGCGTGACTATCGTACATAAGGAAAGTCATGCAATCATTTCGATGAGAAATAACAATCATATCGGGGAGAAAAATTTCCTGTGAAATATTAAGGGGTACTTTGAATGCTGCCGACACGGAAAGACGAAATATCATTAGCAACACAATATCACAGTGTTTTAGCTGTTGGCTAAAATATGACCTTTATGAACATGATGAGTCTGTTTATATGTTGATTGAAGGTTAATAATTCCTAGGCAAAATCTCACGAAAGCCATTGATGTCAGGTTAGGTTTTAGTCGTTTTCCACTTTGCTTGTTATCGATAATCCATGTGTAGAATAGATGCTACATCCCGATGTAGGTGCAAAATGTTATTAAGCAAGTGACACGCAACTTAATACATAAGAAGAACATATACACAAAGTATAATTGTAGGTAGCAGCCAGTGTGCACACCGTGCGCATAGAAACAGACCAGACCACTTCGCCCCGTTAAGATCATTCTATATCAGAGGAAGGATTTGGTGGAATTCCTGTGGCTTTGTTGCAGGATTTGGATAACGTCTGAAATATCGATAATCCCCGACGTGTTTCATAGGTGAAACATCACCTTACATAAATTCAAGTTCTGTCGATACGGGCTGTAGTGTACTGGCTGGGCAGATGTCCATGGTTTTAATTTGTCAGCCATGAACTAGGGCCTTATTGTTTGCAATACACCACCACAAATGCCTCTTAAGACACTTTTGCTCTGGTTGGGAAAAATTATTCACAAGAATATCCATGAATATACGCTAAGGCGTATCAACGTTTACTTCTGAGTATAGATTGAGCGCAATTAGTCATAATCCTGTTAGGATACCAAAGGATGGGTTTCAAAGTGAAGTTAGAGAAGACAGGAGCTGTCTGAGGACACTTGAGAGTGAGATCAAGTTCAGCTGCAGATATGTGTTGTTAAATATTAATATTCCATAAAATTCTGAATCAGGCTTTGCAGATTTCTAAACATGTTTTTTACAGGAATATTGTGTCAGTATAATTAGTGCCAAAGCCTGACATATTTGTAACACCACGTGGATATTTCTTACACCTATGCACTTAAATATGCCTTAAATATGCCTCGTATGATATTATCAAGTAAGTGATCATCAACCTTTGTGTCATCATTACTCCCCACTTAGAACTCGAAACGTCTTTTACCAGTGGACTGCAGGTAGTGTGTGAGACACGAGAATCTGGCGCTCTCAACCACCTTGATTTTGATAATTCAGGTCCCTACTGTGGTTTGTGCTTACGTGATGAATAGCATCACAATTTGCTTTGGATTTCGCAAACTTGACGCGATTGTCGTTGGTCGATTTTAAAATTTTGTGTCTCCTTTTTATAACGTATGCATATTCTTGCACGTGGCATTGGAATTGGGATCAAAGAATGATCCAAGTGTTCACAACAGTGGGATGAAGCCCACTCGTGCTTTAAACTGTCGTTGTTTAAATACATAATCACGGAGGTATTCGGTTCCTCAGTAGTTAATGCACACCTTAGAAAATTGCATGGTCTCTCTATGTTCCATGTGCTATTTCTGTTTCGAATAGATTATTGTAATATTTTGTTTGTTGGTCTAAGGTACCTAGAGACATAGGATATAGGGCAAGTACCTAATGTAAAAGATGCCTGGTAAATGGCATGTCTGTTGGCAAATAGCACACGGTATAGATCATGCACACTGTAGGTCCAAACTGGAAATTCTGTTGTGCGTGTATAATGGCAAATAAAAGTGGCAGTAGTAGGACACTTATCTTTATCAGGTATGGTTAGATACCAGCACACGGGCACTTACTGAAGTTGGCAATGTCAGATTATATACTTCTTACTTCATAAAGCGCAGCAAATTTGAAAGTTAACTATAAAAAAAACACCAGATTTAAAAGTGAGGCGTCGTTTTCAAAGGGAAGGTTTTATTTTCGCCGTTTTATGTAGGAAATGCTGCGTAACCACCATGTTGTTAGAAGTCGGTCAAAATTTCCAAGAAAATATCAACTATATTCTAAATATAGGTATTTCAAAGCAGTCACAACGTCACAGTGTATATACTATCAGTATATAACGTATTTTGACTATTTTGAAAATACACAGTCAATATGCAGTATTTTAGGGCATGGACACAGCTCTTCCTGCTACTGGAATGTGAGACTGATATCAAGCAAAGGAGAGAAACTGAAGAGGCTCTGGATTGACAGAATCACAAACGAAACTGCATTGCAAATATACTTTCGGAGTACAGCAGGGTTGAACCGATGATTGTGGTTTCTGTTCGATTTACCTAAACAGTGCATACTATGCTGATTCTGAGAAAGAGGACAGAAAGCGCCTCGTACATAGTAATGGGCAGTGTGTCTACTTTGAGGATCATTTCGACATGCAGTGTAAGCGTCCCTCTGTCCTTGACACTGGTGACATCGCATGTAGGGATTCTGCGAACTGCAGAGAACTTTTCCACGTTAATATTTCTCTCAAATCAAACAAAACTTTTAAAGTTTTTGAGAGCAAGTAATTAAAACAACACTCGACAGAGACAAGTTGTGTATTGGCCGGGTAGTCATATTACTAGGAGTAGTCATATTGGGAATAAACCGGTGTCACGACACACCTAGCAGGGAAAAGTTTAAGAGATCGACTTTTCGCACATTTAATTTTTCAGGGAAACGCTCTGAGTATATTACTCATGTGTATTTACTTCTATATAGAATGGGATTCATACACATACGCATGCTTGTCCAACAATATAATGTGGTCACGTGATCTGATATACATTTGTCTATCAACATACTGGAGGTTTTCACCCTTGTCTACTGCACATTATATCGTTTCAGTATGGTGTTTGTTTTACATATTATATTGTAATTATTATTGATTTTGGTAATAAGTCTAAATCGCAATGTTTTTCAAGATGTTTGTAATGTTTTTCGTACAAAGGTGAGAATGTGTTCATATGCAAAGTCAAATTGCGGTATATGGTGTCTTCGTAGACTTTTAACGCTTCACATATTGGATATCTGTTCGTATGTTGTCAGAGGTTCGTATATGTTTGAAGGTTGGACAGCACTTCTATCCAGAGCCGTATATTCTCCTCCAGCTTCAGGATGCAGGTGATCACCACCTGAAACAGTTAGATGAAATTAGCAAAGTCTATTTGTTTCTGAAAATCTAATATTAGCACATAGACTCAAGACGAACGACTGACTGAGTTAAAATATACGGTCACATTGGCAATATTTCAGCCATATCGTGACTTGACAAGACAAACAAATGGAGTGATAAAACCAAGCTGAAATTATGTGATTCATATTTCCATCTACGATGTGTTTCAGCTAGAACGAAATGGCTGATATGAATTGTGTGGTGTACTAGAACGACGGAGCGATTGTAGAACAAAACCATTTTGGACAAAAAACCCTCAAGGCAAAACCAATTAGGAAACAAATCCCCCTAAAATAAATAAGAACCTTTGGGCAAAATCCCCAAACACTGAGATATGAACACAGAAGAGTGATATACAGCATGTGAAGTGATAATTAGATTTACTGAAAACCCTGTATGTATATAATCAGTCAATGAGGCCAGATAAAAAAAAACTTGTAAAAACAAGTGTGATGTGAACACAACAGTGTGATATACACCTTTATTACTGACAATATAGGTGGCTTTTGTGATATTATAGGAACTAGAGAGGCATTCTCCTTGATACCATAACGTAAAGGTTGTCATCTGTCTGTCTGTCTCGTATACGTATTGAATTAAAAATCCAATTTTTGCTATTTTTCATTGTAAGTGTGATGCCGGCTAAATAGTTTTTTTCCTTCATTATTAATTCGGTTTTCTTGTTCTACGTGTTGTTGTTTTTTTGTCCTAAGGGGGTCCAAGGTTGTTGTTTTTCCCTGGGGGGATTTTGTCAACAGGGGATTTGGCTGCAGACCGATTGAACATATATATTTCTGTGACCTATCGCGTGTGATGATTCTGTTATATGATTAAAAGGTGACACCTACAATACCTGATTTGCACCCAAAATGAACATGCAGTGCATGGACGTATTGGCTATTACCAGAGGCAGATCCTCCAGAGTTGACTGCAACATTGTGCACAGGTTGCTGCCCACTTCCTCCAGAAGGGGGGCGTACTGTTAATTCAGATACCTGTTAACCCAACAAGAAAGTAACATAGAAACATTCAGCTTCCTGAGGTTGCTAATTTATGCACATTTAAGGAGTGATGCCATTATATGGATAAACAGTGAGCGTCAGTTGTCATTTACAAAGCAAGAAATTTCTACACCCACACCTGCACCGAAAATTGTGGCTTGCAAGTGCAGGTTATGAATATATTCCCATGTCACATATTCAGCGTGTAATTACAAAGCAATCCTAAAGAGTCGTTATCATTCAAATTTGGATCAATATTTGTGAGGAAAGTTAGTTTCGTATCTCATAGTGACATGTTAACATTAGGTATTTTGAGATATATCCTCACTCATTAAATGTTACCGGTTTACAACATGTGACTGCTCATTCGCTTGCATAGTGACACATGTGTTGTGACATACCCCACACTCTCAAAAGTATATTAGGATGATAAGAAGAGTGACTCGTGTTCAAATCAGTTTACCTTTCTTTTGACGACAAGGAAAATGATGATGGCGAGGACGATGAGACACAATGCGGCACCGACAACTCCAGCAATAATAACTATAGTTGAGCTTGTGGCTATTTGTCCAATTGCTTTATCTTCTGCAAACGGAGTATTCAGACAAGGTCAGACAATACGTCAGAAAACAGACATATGTTGGTTTACTTTGAATAAAACAATCAGAACGAAGACTCAGCTGCAATGCAGTGTGGAACGTCAGTGTAAAAGAAAACTCAATACTGATCCAGACTGCACGCAGTCTAAAAGGCGTAATAGGGTGAAAAACATGCCCTGCATTATAGGTGGTACTGCTACGTATTACGGATCGCAATCAAAGAAGTACTTGTGATAACATACTCCTCGTTAGCATTTGAGTTTTAATGTAACTCACTGTTGTTGAGTCGGGTCACACCGCCGCAGCTGAGATTCCAGTGTTGGACTTGACAGTTGAATACCAGCCTTACCTCACCCAAGTGTGTTTCAGTCATATTGAATGTTATTGGTGAAAGACCTTGGTCACCAACATGTAGTAATTGCGAGACGTCACCTGTCTGCAGAGTGAAGTTTGAATCTACTGAACAGTGGGAGCCCCGGATATCGTAATACGCAGTAATGTCCACGGTCAGTGTCACCGCTTCATGCAGGGTTAGAATCTCTGTGTCCTTGTCACTGGTGATGTTGCATGCTGGTGTCCTGGGAACTGAAAGGACTGCATTTATTTTATTTATTTATATATTTTTTGCCAGAAGTGTGTCAGTATTTTCGAAATTGTTTAAGTGTACTCACACTGATGTCAAGTTTAGAAATGCATATACATCTAATCGTTAATCGATAATCTGTTTAACTTTCGTTACATAACGCAGTCTAGGGTTAGTATCAGAATTCAAGCATTCTCAGTTGTAAAAATACGAACAAAGCATTAGGGCTGAAATATAAGCTTACCAAAACATATGAATGACCGTGCGTGTTTTCATGCCTAACCTCACCTCAAAGAATATATCACATACGTATAACATTGTTGACGGGTTTATATAAATTCCCAATTTTGACAGTGAAATTTCACATGTCTTTAATTAGTCTAGTCAATTCAAACAATGAGCTAAATGGTCGTCCCAATTTTGAAAGTCCACGGCTCACACATGATAATTAGTCCTACTATCTACGGGAAAAATTGTGCCTTTCTCAGTGGATTACATTACCAGTCTCCCTAGCTTTGATTGTAATCATTTTACAACCACGTCAAATAATCACTAGACCCTTATTTTATCATCCCAAGCGTTATTAGTGTTAAAAAATGCTACTTGTCCTGTATTTCTCTCAACTGATTTCATTCACCTCATTACTCTAAATTACTACAACTAGTTTCTGTTAGTCCCAGTATTGACAGCGAAACTTCATAAAGTAACGGATTCGACACATGAGCCTTGATGTGTTTATTGTGAACATAGAACTCTTGGTTAATGTGGAAAATTCGAATCTAAATAACGCAAAGTATATAGTTTTACGTACTTAGCAAACATTTTTAATAATGAAAATACAAAAACTAAAAGATCAATTCCTAATAACAGTAGATATATGCGATGACTAGAAAACAAGACTAGATAGGAGACGTGTTAATTTTCAAGAAATCTTGACAAAGCTACTTTTTTTTTAAAGCTGTGTGTCATGTTGTCGCATTATCATCCCTATGTTACCACTTGCTTCTTAGAGAGGGGGGCCAAGCGTGATCGTATGATTACTGCGCTACATACGTGCACCAAGACTCATCATGAGATAAAAGAGGAAATACACGTAGTGATTTGACAGGTATAGAACAATTCACTCCCTATGCGTGTGCGCCATTGCGTCTTGGTTTGAGAGTGACAAACAGTTATATTGAATGTTACACGATGAGAGGTCAATGTTGGACTTAGGAAGAGGAAGTATACATATGCAGATAGGCCGAATGATGACAACTCAAGTAAATCCCTGTGTGTCCGTGTGTGTGTGGTCAACACAGTAACTATATGCCAGCCACTTAAACTGTACACTGTAACAATATTATCCCAGTTGATAAGTAGGGTAACTATGTCAAAAGTACATATAAACTTTAATGGAGGGATCATGAGACCATAACAAGTATAGAGAAGTTCAATTGAAAAGTCAATCATAACTAGTCCACAAATGAGAAAGGGGTCAAACGACCATGTCACATGCTCAATAATGCCTCCATCGGCGTTGAGAACAGCAGTGCATCGACGACGTATAGAGCATATCAAACGTACAAGGAAGGCTTTGCGGGATGTCACGCCAAACTATGCTAAATTCTGTTGCAAGGCCAAGGACGTTATCTGAGGAAGACCACGTAGACGTCGATCCATCTCATCTCATGCTCTATCGGGGAGGGATCCGGTGAATTTGCAGGGCACGACAGTAGGTCAACGTTATGGTGTTGCAAGAAATACATGCAAACCCTTGCTGTATGAGGGAGGATGAAGAAGACGGTGTAGACGTCGATCTGTCTCGTCCCAAACATGCTGGGCAACGTCAACGTTGTGGTGTTGTAAGAAATCCATAGCAACCTTTACCGTATGAGGGTGGGCATTGTCCTGTTGGAATGTTAACCCACGGCCATGACGTTGCAGAAAAGGAATTGCCACAGGTCAAGTAATCTGATCCCTTTAGCCCACACCGATTACGTTGCCCTGAAAAATCACAAAAGGGGTTCTTTGACATGTTGTCATTCCACCCCAAATCATCATGGAATCATCGCCAACGCGATTAATATCCAAGACACAGGCTTGTGCATTACGTTCGCGCACCCTTCTACAGGCACGTTGACGTCCATCAACGGTAATGTTAAACCTGAACTCATCTGTAAAAACGACACTTCCCCACCAAATTACAGTTGCAGACATGATTTAGACACCACAATCGGCGAGCTTGTCGACGACGTTCTGTCAAGATAGTTCTGACGTAACATATTTACAACCTGGAAGGTGCCTCAGGACAAACATTGTCTTTGCCTTTAACGTCTCTGATAAAAAAAATGAACCCTGGCAAGGTTAAACTCCATTCCATAAGTCTTTGATTCTTAATGAAGAAAAGTCAATGGATTGTGGTCTGTAAACGCTGCAGTTGATAATGCAGTGGTACCTAGATACACTTCAAAATACTGTAGAACTATGAAAAGGCCTAATGTCTCTTTCTCAATGGAAGAATAATTCCTTTGCTGCTTGTCAAATGTCTTGGAAAAGTTTTTAAAAATGACGTTCAATTCCTGAATCTTCCTCTTGAATCAGGACAGCACTTGCACCTACATCACTGGCATAAACTATCTCCAATTTTGGTGCCTGCAATATTGCTAAATTCATGAGCATGGCTTTGACATTTTCAAGAGCAGACTGACAACTGATATCCCTCTGGAATTTTACCTTTACCTCTAAAAGGTTTGTAAGTGGCGATACAACATCTGAGAAATTGTATGTTAAGTTATGTTTCGTCTTAGTTTCTATTTTTTCACTTTTTATGTGTTACCTAGATCTGGTTCGTGGCCACAGTTTAAGAAATTTTGGTTTCAGGTTTTGTATTTGATAAAAAGAAACACGTCGTGAAAACGTTGTTACTAAAGTAATGATTGGACGAGATTTTTGGTGTGCATTTCATGAAAATGACAATGCACTTGCATCACGAGATGTCATCCCTATAAGTAGAGTCACCGAACATACACCGACTCATTCACGTTTCGACAGTAGCAACAGGCCACCATTATCAAGGGAGCAGAGAGACCAAACTTGAATACTGAATGCTGACCAGACTGAAAGACATGTTGGATATCATAGTTCTGTTCATGTTCGAACAATATACCGCCTGCAGCAACGAGTCCAATCCACTGAATGCACAGCCGACCGTCCTCGCAGTGGAAGACCGCCCGTGACAATGCTGAGGCAAAACCAGCAGATTATATATCCTCACCTGCAAAATGGTTCTACTAGGTTTATGGAAACTGCACAGACAAGCACTGGAAATCACCATAGGCCAATCACCACCGACACAGTGCGGAGGCGTTTGAGGCAGAGAAACGTCAGATGTGACAGGCCTTACCTGGGTCCGATCCTTACTGTTCGACATTGCCTCAAGCGACTCGCACATCACTGGAATTTTTCGTCCCCGGGATTGGTGAACTGTAATCTTCTCCGCCGGAAGCCGGTATTGCTTCTCGACGACTGATAGCAGAGTGAGGGTGTAGTGATGACGCGGGAGCGTTTTGCAGATGATTGTGTCCTGGAAAGAGACTCGTGGTGAGGTCTGAACACAATTGTGTGGGATGCTATTGCTCTCAGTCCCAAACTAGGCCCTTTTGTGCTCCAGAATATTAGTCCCGGTAGGGGAAATGGAAATGGAACACCTGCACCCTATATTGTTCAAGCACTGAGATCTTCCTCGTGCCATAATTTGGTGACCCGTGAAGGTCACGGGGTAGAATAGGCCTTCAGCAACCCATGCTTGCCATAAAAGGTGACTGTGCTTGTTGTAAGAGGCGACTAACGGGATCGTGTGGTCAGGCTTGCTGACTTGGTTGACACATGTCATCGGCTCCCAATTGCACAGATCGATGCTCATGTTGTTGGTCACTGAATTGTCTGGTCCAGACTCGATTATTTACAGACTGGCACCATACGGCTGGAATATTGCTGAGTGCTGCGTAAAACTAAACTCACTCACTCACTCCCCCATACTTTGGTCGTCGTTGAAACCATGTCTTCCAGCAGGAAAACTCGCGTCCCCATACTGCCAGAGCAGCTAGAGACTTTCTGAGGCAACAGAGCATACAGAGTCTTCAATTGCCTACCCTCAGTGCAGACTTAAACCCGATAGAACACACGTGGAACGAGATCCAGAGGAGACTCAGAGATGTGCGGCCAAGGTCGACAACTTGCACTGAACACTCTCAGGCGTACCACCAAGTCTGGGCCCGATGTTCCTGTGGTCCTGTTAACGCCAAGAGCTCGCCAACACCCCCGTAGTGGACCCGGGGGAATATTTGGTCCACCAACCCGTTTGCCGTGGGTTGCGGCCCTGTGTCGGTGGAGGACGGGAGTCTGGGTTTGAGGGCACTGGGGGCTTCCCTTTGCTCAACACACCCCTTCGATCCTTACATCACCTAGACGAGAGGTTGAATGGGCCCGGTTTAACCAATCTGGTCACGCCAAGCCCTGTGCAATGTACGTTGGTTTGCACACATTTGATTTATATAAATGGGTATTTTCTGGACTTGGTTAAAATTGAATTCAATTTCATCACTTGTTTACTGTAAGCAAATACAAAATTACTTGCCTAGAGTTTAATTTGCCAGAAGGCGGTGGCTCATGGGCCAATCTGGTAGAAAATCTTCTTGATGATTCTACTTGAGTATACCCTCCTGGTATCCCTGGTGTCACCTAAAGAAACGTTCTTATGAATCCGATGATTCGTTTTATTCGGAGGATGAGACTCCTGAAATTGTCACTAACCCGGATAACTGGCCTCGTTTCCTTGTTATGTCAGCACCAGATGGTGGAGCTCTTAAGCTCAATCCTTTTGCTGTGGCCAAAGGCATCGAAGGTTTAGCAGGTGATGTCAAAGAAATAAAAAAACTAAGATCTGGTTCACTGCTCATTGAATGTCGAAAGCTGACCCAATCGCAGATTCTGCAATCATCTAAAGTCTTCGCGAATGTTCCTGTTGTGGTGTCCCCTCACAGGACATTGAATAGCAGTAAAGGCATCGTCCGTGACGTTGGACGTTGCCTTTCAGACATGAGCGAACATGAGATTGTGACAGAATTGCACTCACAAGGCGTTACCCATGTCAAACGCTTCACTGCCAAAGAGAACAACGAAACTTTCCAAACAAACATGTAATTGTTCACCTTTTGTCTGCCGAAACACCCACAATCACTAAAAGCGGGGTACTGCAATTTGAAAGTTGACACATTTATTCCAAATCCTTTGAGGTGTTATACCTGCCAAAAATATGGTCATGGTTCAAAGTCTTGCCACAATCAAACTGTATGTCACAGATGTCCTGGAAAGTGTGAAGATGGTACCCTTTCTGACAAAACTCCTTCTTGTGTTAACTGTTCTGGCCACCATCCATCTTCCTCCAAAGAGTGTCTTACTTGGAAGCTTCAGTATAAAATTTCACAAATAAAGCATCAGTAAAACGTGTCATTTTCAGAGGCAAAACAACTTGTTCTTTCACAAGAACAATCAGGCTCAACGTACTCTAACGCAGTTGTTGCATCTATTCAGACCTCTAAGCAAAAACCTATTACAAATAATTCTGTAGGTTGCCAGGCAGACTACACATGGGCAAGGACTTCTGCTCTAACCTTGCTATCTGCTAATGTCCAGTCAAGGTCTTCACAAGTGACCTGTAGTTCACAAACCATTGACTCATCCAAAGACATTCTTAAATCGCAGACATCAGCTGACATCTCAGAAACGATCACGTAACCCAGAACCAAATGTTCAACCAGCCTCAAAACACAAGTCAAAACAAAATAGTGACATTTTGAAAAAGACTCAAAGTGGAAGAACCTCGAAAGGGGCGAATAATCATATCCAAATTTGTAGCAAGTTTGGATCTGTTGATGACATGGATGTGTCCGAGCAAAGCCATGGCAGGACTCACAGCTTGTCACCATCACGAAAGGAGAGGGGTAGATCTCCTGTTTATCCTCCGAAGAAGTAATGTCTTCGCCTGTACTACAGTGGAACTGTAGAGGACTTAAGAACAACTTAAATGATTTACAATTATTAATCCAAGATTATAAACCGTCAGCTCTCTCCATACAAGAAACCTATCTGAAACAGACAGATAATTTTGACGTACGTCAATTCAATGCATATCACTATTTTTCTCCGCCTGGTGATAGAGCTACTGGTGGTGCTTCAATCCTGGTGCGACAAAATGTTATCCATAGCCCAGTTAGACTCACAACAAATCTCCAAGCCGTTGCAGTGCGACTTACGTTGCACGTTGCATTCACATTGTGCTCTTTATACATTTCTCCATCATCAGCTGTTCAACTGAGCGATCGGCAGGCTCTTTATGATGAACTACCTAAACCGTGTTTAATCATGGGCGATTTAAATGGCCACAATCCACTCTGGGGTGGCATAAATACAAACACTAAAGGTAAATTGCTGGAGGAATTTATTTCAAACAACGATATATGCATTTATAACGACGGTTCAAACACGTATCTTCATCCTGGCACAGGAAGTTATTCAGCTCTTGATTTGTCACTTACAGACTCTAACTTATTGAATGAACTTGAATGGTCTGTCCATGATGACCTCTGTGGAAGTGATCATTTCCCAACATTGCTAAAACCTGTGAATCCATCTGATGTTCCTCCATCGTCACGATGGAATTTTAATAAGGCTAACTGGACTTTGTATGAACATCTCTGTCGTGAGAACCTTAAAACTGAACGTTTTCATAATATTCCCGATGCCATAACATGTTTTTCAGATAAACAAAATAATATAACTGACGAATGCATTCCTAAGTCCTCTATTCCTCATATGGTTAAACCATGGTTTAACGATGATTGCAAACAGGCTAGAAAGGCAAGGAAGAAAGCTGAGCACTATTTTCGTCGCCATCCTATGGTCCACAACTTAAACAAATGTAAAATTTTAAATGCGAAAGCAAGGCGTACTTTCAAGCAAAGTAAACGCCACTCGTGGCGAAATTATGCATCAAAAATTAATTCGCGTACGCCAATATCAAAAGTATGGAATATGATACAGAAAATCAAAGGTAAGGGTTCTAGATCTAGCATCCACCATCTAAAAGATGGAAACTAGTTACTAAGTGATAAAGAAGATATTGCAAATAAACTTGGTGATACGTTGGTCAAACATTCTTCCTCATCTAATTATGTTCCAGAATTTCAAAAATATCGAAAACAGCAAGAAAAGAAATCAATTAATTTAATTCAGATAATGGGGAAGACTACAATGAAACCTTTTCGATCCATGAGCTTCATACTCCTCTAGATCAGGCTCACAATACTGCTCTTGGGCTGTTAACATACCTTATCAACTACTGAGGCACTTACCTGAGTCCTGTTTGGAGACACTCATGCATATTTTTGATGATATTTGGACGTCTGACAACGTTCCTTCATCCTGGCGTGATGCTATAATTGTTCCCATCCCGAAACCTGGACGTGATCATACAGACCCTTCCAATTATAGGCCCATTTCACTAACTAGCTGTGTTTGCAAGACCATGGAACGCATGATCAATAATCGACTTGTTTGGTACTTGGAAAGCAATAACCTTATAACGGATATACAATGTGGTTTCCGTTAAAACAGAAGTACTATCGATCGTTTAGTGCGTTTAGAATCTTTTGTGAAGAATGCTATGATTAATAAAACATGGAAACATGGAATTTTAAAAGATTTACGTGACTTTGGATTACGAGGCCGTTTGCCGCAATTTATATCCAACTTTTTAAATGACAGGAAATTTCAGGTCCGAGTGGGTTCTACCCTGTCTGATCATTACAATCAAGATCAGGGTGTCCCGCAAGGCAGCATTTTGTCTGTCACATTGTTCAGTATCAAGATCAACAGTTTATCAAAGGTTGTAAGCGATTCAATTGATGGATCACTTTTTGTGCACGATTTTAATATTTCTTGTCGTTGTAAGAATATGCATACCATTGAACGCCAACTGCAGTAGTGTTTAAACAAAATACATAAATGGTGTCTTGAAAACGGCTTTAAATTTTCTAAATCCAAAACTAATTGTATACATTTCTGCCGTAAATACAAACCCCATAAAGACCCTGAACTATCTCTAAATGGTACACCCATCAAGGTTGTAAAGGAGGCCAAGTTCTTAGGTGTTATTTTCGACTCACATTAAACTTTTTCTGCCACATATCAAATCCCTTAAAGCTAAATGCCTGAAGGCACTTGATCTGTTAAAAGTTGTTTCCAACACAAAGTGGGGAGGGGACCAAACTACACTCTTGCACTTATACCGGTCACTAATCCGTTAGTGAAACTTGATTATGGCTCCATTGTATATGGTGGGGCTTGCAAAAGCAACGTACAGTTATTAGATTCTGTCCACCATCAAGGTCTAAGACTTTGTCTTGGGTCTTTCAGAACTTCTGTTGACAGTCTCTACGTCGAGGCAGATGAACCATCTCTTACACAATGACGAACAAATTTAGCATTATAATATATTACAAAACTATACTCGAACGAATCTAACCTTGCACATAACTGTGTCTTCAATCCTCTCTATGAGGATCTGTGCAACAAAAAGGGTTCTCTTGTTCCGCCTCTAGGGATCAGAACTAAGCCATTTATATCTGCTGCAGGCATTGACCTGGAAAATATAGCACCTTCACGACTCCTTTCTTCTCCTCCTTGGCAATTGGTTAGGCTCCATGATGACCTAACATTAACTACTTTTAAAACAACAGAAACGAATGACTTACAATATAAACAAAAATATAATCAATTAAAAAATAAATATAGCAATTACAAATCCTTATTTACAGATGGGTCCAAGGACGGTGGTGCAGTTGCTTGTGCTACTGTCATTGGATCCAGAACATTATCTTCTAGATTACCATATAATAGTTCTAGTTTTACAGCTGAAGCTAACGCCATATTAACAGCTCTCAAATATATTCAAAGACACCCGAAACGTAAACAGTATATATTATATTCCGACTCTCTTTCTTGCCTTCAGGCTATTAAAAATATTTCTTGAAAACATCCACTTTTAATTGAAATTATTGAACTGATTGAGATCAGTGTAACGAGTCAGTCTGTGTAGCAAATTCTCCGCGTTGTGCAAGGTCTTCATTTGGAACCAGTGTCAGTTCTGTCTGACATTCAACAGAGGCTGTAGTAGGATTTGGTCGTTTGGTAACTGAAGCATAAGAAGCACTTTGATCAAAGGATGGAACGAGTTTCTTCGCTTCAGCATAGCTAATGTTTTGAATGTGCTTTAATTTATTCACCTCCATTTCCCTCTTCCACACTGGGCACTCTTTTGACGAATGTTTCCCAGAACAGTTGACGCATTTTTTATAGTTGCTTTCACAATCTTCTGTCACGTGGGATTGCCCTCCGCAATGACCGCAAGTTATAGGATTTCAACAAGAATTTACCCCGTGACCAAATTTTTGACATTTAAAGCATCTCAGTGGGTTTGGGATGTACTGTTCTACTTGCAGATAACAATACCCTGCTTTGATAGATTTTGGTGCAGTTGGAGATACAAATGAGAACAGGTACGTATGCGTTGGAATTACTGTTGAGTTCTGAATCACGTCGAGTGAATCGTTTCATGTACGTGACACCTTGATCTCTAAGTTCGCACATGATGTCAAGGTCTGTCATGTCCTCCAAAAGATGATGCCTATCCCTAACAATACCCTACTTGAATTGAGGGTCCGGTGGATAGACACTTTAACAGGAGATCCAGCTAAACTATCTCTTGAAAGAAGGTTGTTTGCTTGTTGTCGTTTGCTGCACTCTATGAGCAACGATCCAGATCTCAGTCTTTTGATGTTTTTGACATCTCCAGCAATACCATAAACTGCTTTAGAAACAATAAACGGGTTCAATTTGATTGGTTGTTTGTCCGGAGATTCAATAACCAGAAATCGTGGCCAGTAGTCTATTTGTTTGGATTTCCTGCAACTTTCAGTTGTACTTTGATCATTATCGAGTTGACGTTTCTTTTTTAAAGGGGTTTCAAGGTCCATGTTGTAGTGTATAGTTTCATCCGAGCTCCCCAACCGCCATGGAGTATCACAAAGACAATGCTAAAGCAAGCGGATCTCCAGCTTGCAACACCAAGCATACTCGGATGATATACTCAAGTAGAATAATCACAAAGTAATTACTCTACCAGATTGGCCCATGAGCCACCGCCTTCTGGGCAAAAGACTCTAGGCAAATTACAACACAAAATTGAAGTAACTCATTTGAAATTCAAATATATAAAGATTTAGCCAAGACATTTGAGAAACTTTAAAAGGTTTTGGAAATTTATGCATTAGAATATACATACTCAGGGCTTGGCACGACCAGCCTATTGGTCGAACCGGGCCCATTCGACCACCCGTCTAGGCGAAGTCAGGGCCAAAGTGGTGTATTGAGCAACAGGCACACGATTGCAGGCCTCTATTGCCCTCAACCACAAGGATCCCCTCCTCCGCCGACACAGGGCCAACCCACGGCAAACGGGTTGGTGGACCAAATATCCCCCCGGGTCCACTGCGGGGGTGTCAGCGAGCTCTCAGCGTTACCCAGCACCCACCACGAGGAGGTGGCTCGCCACGGGTGCCATATCATCAAAAATATTGAGAAGAGTTTCTAGGCAGGATTCTGGTAAGTGCTTCAGGAGCTGATAATGTATATTATCAGCTCCTGTAGCAGTGTCATGAGCTTGATCAAGAGCAGTATGGAGTTCATGAATAGAAAGCGTTTCATTATAATCTTCCCCATTATCAGAATTGAAATTAATAGTTTTCTTTTCTTATTGTTTTTGATATTGCTGGAATTTTGGTACATAATTTGAAGAGGAAGAGTGTTTAGCAAGGGTTTCACCTAGTTTATAAGCAATATCTGATTTATCAGTAAGCAATTGATCTCCATGTTTACGATGATGGACAGTAGATTTAGTACCTTTACCTTTGATTTTTTGGACCATGTTCCATACCTTGGACATGGGTGTCCGAGAATTTATTTTGGACACATAATTTTGCCAAGATTGGCGTTTGTTTTGTTTAAAAGTACGCCGTGCTTTAGCATTTAAAATTTTAAATTTATTTAAATTATGTACCATAGGATGGCGACGGAAATACTGTTCTGCCTTTTCCCTTGCCTTCCTAGCTTGTCTGCACTCATCGTTGAAACATGGTTTTCTTATGTGTGGAACTACAGAGGACTTTGGTATACACTCATCAGCTATGGAATTCAGTTCATCAGAAAAACATTTAATAGCATCAGGAACGTCAATAAAACGTTCAGGTTTAAGCTTTTCAGAACACAGTGTTTCATATAAAGTCCAGTTAGCCTTTTTAAAATTCCGTCTTGATGATGGAGGAACATCAGATGGAGTTACAGCTTTTAATATAGTAGGAAAATGGTCACTTCCACACAGGTCATTGTGGACTGACCATTCGAATTCATTTAATAGTTCTGAATTTGTAAGTGACAAGTCGAGAGCAGAATAAGTCCCTGTACCAGGGTGTAAATATGTGTTGGAATCATCATTATAAATACATAAATCATTGTCAGAACAAAAGCCCTCCAACAATTTACCTTTAGTGTTTGTAGTTACACTACCCCAGAGAGGGTTGTGCCCATTTAAATCTCCCATTATAATACAGGGCTTCGAGAGCTGATCATATAGAGCTTGAAGATCGGTTTTGGCAAACATCAAAGATGGTGAACTATAGAGAGAGCATAGCGTCAACGCTACATGTAAAGTAATTCTCACTGCAACAGCCTGCATATTAGTATTAAGTAAAACAGGGCTTTGAATAACGTTTTGTCTGACTAGAACGGATGATCCGCCAGTGGCCCTATCACCCGGAGGTGAAAAAGAATGATATGCATTAAAATGACGAAGGTCAAATGTATCTGTTTGTTTTAAATATGTCTCTTGGAGACATAACGCTGAAGGTGTGAAATCTTGGACTAATAGCTGTAATTCATGTAAATTAGTCCTCAAATCTCTGCATTTCCACTGTACAATATTATTGGAATAAACTATCTTTTGGGGGGATTTATTGGGGATCTACCCCGCACTCTTTTGGAGGGCGACAAGCTATGTGCCCTAGAATGGACGTTTTCAGAAACGTCCATGTCTTCAAGACACCCGTATTTATTGAACAATTGAACTTTATTTTGTGACCCTTTAGAAGGTCTGCCACTTTGTTGTTTTGAAGCATCAGACTTAGGTTTGGGTTTAGTTTTAACAATTTGTTGTCTATCAGCTGTCAAAGGGCATTCAAGGTATTGCAGGAGATGTTAAGAACATTAGTTCGGGTGCCTTACTAATTGAGTGCAGCAAGAAACAACAAGCAACCAACTTGATGAGTATTGAATCTTTTGTGGGTATTCCGGTCACGGTCTCTGCTCACAAGACCTTGAACACGAGTAAAGGTATCATCAGAGATCAGGATCGATTGTGTGCTGACATGTCCGAACTTGATATAGCATGTGAAATGAAAGATCAAGGTGTGCTGTATGTGAAGCGTTTTTCAACCCGAAAAAACAATGAGACAATCCAAACGAATACCTATCTGTTTTCTTTTTCATATCCAAATGCTCCCAAATCAGTAAAGGCAGGTTACTGCAATATCCAAGTTGAAACCTACATCCCCAAACCGCTCAGATGTTTTAAATGCCAGAAATATGGACACGGTGCAAATACCTGCACATTGTCTGTTGTGTGTGCTCACTGTGGTGAGAAGACACACACAACAGAAGATTGTGACAGTGACTTTAAAAAATGCACTAACTGCTCAGGTGACCATTCTTCTTCTTCGAAACAGTGTCCAATCTGGAAAGAGCAAACGGCAATAAAGTTTACCCAAAACATCTCTTTTTCTGAGGCAAAAAAAACCTGGTGAAGAGATCTGACCTTACAGAAAGTTATGCTACAGTAGCAAACACATCGTCTGTGCGCAGCCCTAAAATAACAAAATCATCTACAAGCTGCCAAACTACCTTGACTTGGGTCAACAGCGACTCTCCACAACTTCTATACCCAGCTATGTCATTCCAGACTGAGGAATCACTTCCTGGAACTTCAAAGTCTCCTTCTGATCATAAATCATCTTCGCAGTCACGCACTGAATCTCAATGGACAGCTGATAGACAACAAACTGCTAAAGGTAAACCTAAGCCTAAGCCTGATGCTTCAAAACAACAAAGTGGCAGAGCTCCTAAAGGGTCACAAAATAAAATTCAATTCTTTAATAAATATGGGTCTCTTGAAGATATGGACGTTTCTGAAAACGTCCATTCTAGGGCACATAGCTTGTCGCCCTCCAAAAGAGTGCGGAGCACCCGTGGCGAGCCACCTCCTCGTGGTGGGTGCTGGGTAACGCCAAGAGCTCGCCGACACCCCTGTAGTGGACCCGGGGGGATATTTGGTCCACCAACCCGTTTGCCGTGGGTTGCGGCCCTGTGTCAGTGGAGGACGGGAGTCTGGGGGTTGAGGGCACTGGGGACCTGTGACTGCGTTCCCTTTGCTCAACACACCCCTTCGACCCTTACTTCACCTAGACGGGAGGTTGAATGGGCCCGTTTCAACCAATCGGCTGGTCATGCCAAGCCCTGTGCATAGATTATAAATATATCATTGCACAAATATGATTGAGATGATTGAGGACTAATTTACATAAATTACAGCTATTAGACCAAGAGTTTACACCTTCAGCGATATGTCTCCAAGAGACATATTTAAAGCAAACAGATACATTTGACCTTCGTCATTTTAATGCATATCATTGTTTTTCACCTCCGGGTGATAGAGCCACTGGCGGGTCATCCGTTCTAGTCAGACAAAACGTTATTCAAAGCCCTGTATGACTTAATACTAATATGCAGGCTGTTGCAGTGAGAATTACTCTACATGTAGCGTTTACGCTATGCTCGCTGTTTTATTGACGTTCCTGATGCTATTAAATGTTTTTCTGATGAATTGAACTCCATAGCTGATGAGTGTATACCAAAGTCCTCTGTAGTTTCACACATAAGAAAACCATGGTTCAACGATGAGTGCAAACAAGCTAGGAAGGCAAGGAAAAAGCAGAACATTATTTCCGTCGCCATCCCATGGTGCATAATTTGAATAAATTTAAAATATTAAATGCTAAAGCACGGCGTACTTTATGCGATAATTAAACGATGATTAACATTACTAAAAAGATCCTTCATGGTTCGTGTTTTAAAATACTTATCTCTTGTGATGGAATATTCAACACAGTCAAGATAGACATGCTTGACTGTGATTCTTTCATCACAAGGGATACAGAACGGAGGATCCTCATCTTTCAATAGATATTCATGAGTATATCTAGTGTGGCCAATACGACATCGCCTTATGATGACCTCATCAAATCTAGACTGACAACCCAAGTAGGTGTAACCAATGTGGGGTTTAATTTCATGTAATTTATTTATACCTGCCTAGGTGTCCCACTTTTTCTGCATAAGATCCCGAATGTAAGATCGGATGACATCTTTATAATCAGAGTATGGAATAAGAAGTGATGTCATAGTTTTGGTGAGTGCTGCTTTGGCAGCAAGATCGGCAAGTGTGTTCCCAGAAATGCCAACGTGGCTGGGTAACCAACAAAAGACGACGTCGTATTGGCCAGTAGCAAGATCATTGTACAATTCAATAATCTCTACTAAAAGTGGATGTTTGGTAGAAAGACCCTTAATAGCTTGAAGGCACGAAAGAGAGTCTGAAAAGATTATATACTGCTTATATTTGGAATGCTTATTGATATATTTTAAGGCTGTTAGTATAGCGTTTGCTTCAGCTGTGAAAATTGAGGTATGATCTGGCAGTCGAGAAGATACTGTTTTGGATCCAACGACAGTGGCACAAGCCACTGCCCCACCATACTTGGACCCATCTGTAAATATGGATTTATATGTATTATACTTACTTTGTAATTGATTATATTCTTGTTTATATTGTAACTCATTCGTTTCTGATTTCTTAAATATAGTCAAGGTTAGGTCGACTTGTGGCCTAACCAATTGCCAAGGAGGTGAAGACAGCAGACGAGAAGGAGAAATATTTTCTAGGTCAATGCCAGCAGCAGAAAGGAAAGGTTTAATCCTTATCCCTAGAGGTGGAACAAGAGAAGACTTTTTGTTGTACAGATCCTCATTGAGGGGATGGAATACACAGTTATATGCAGGGTTCGTCTGATTCGAATATAGTTTAGTAGTGTACTGCAAAGATAATTTAATACGTCTTTGGGTTAAAGAAGGCTCATCAGCTTCAACATAAATGCTGTCAATAGGAGAAGTGCGGAAAGATCCAAGACAAAGTCTTAAACCCTGGTGATGGATAGAATCAAGCAGTTTCAAGTTGCTTCGACAGGCCCCGCCATACACGATGGAACCATAATCAAGTTTTGATCGGATGAGTGATCTGTACAAATGAAGGAGGGTAGTTTGATCCCCTCCCCACTTTAAATTGGACACCACTTTTAGGAGATCTAATGCTTTCAGGCATTTGGTCTTCAAATACTTAATATGTGGTAAAAAGGTCCAATGTTTGTCGAAAATCAGTCCAAGAAACTTGGCTTCCTTTACAACGGTAATTGGAGAGCCATCTAAAAACAGTTCAGGATCTTTATGAGGCTTATATTTCCGACAAAAATGTATACATTTGGTTTTTATCTGTGAAAACTTAAATCCATTCTCAAGTGACCATTTATGAATTTTATTTAAACACATCTGTAATTGTCTCTCAATGGTATGCATATTTTTACCACGACATGAAACATTAAAATCAACCACAAACAATGACCCATCTATTGAGTCATGTAATGCTTTCGAGAGACTATTGATTTTTATGCTAAACAAGGTAACAGACAAAATGCTGCCTTGTGGAACCCCATGATCCTGATTATAATGGTCAGACAGGGATGATCCGACACGAACTTGAAATTGTCTGCCTGCTAAAAATTGTGATATAAAATGAGGCAAACGGCCTCTCAAACCAAAATCATGTAAATCTCTTAAGATACCATATTTCCATGTTGTATCATAAGCTTTTTCAAGGTCGAAAAAGATTGATACAGCATGCTGGTTATGGACAATGGAATTTTTAACAAATGATTCTAGTCGAACCAAATGGTCAATAGTGCTTCTATTTTTGCGAAAACCACATTGGATGTTAGTAATAAGATTATTGGATTCTAAAAACCACACTAATCTATTATTGACCATGCGTTCCATGGTCTTGCAAACACAGCTAGTTAGTGAAATAGGTCTGTAGTTTGATGGATCTGTATGATCCCGACCAGGCTTAGGTATAGGTACAACAATGGCTTGACGCCACGACGGAGGAAAATGGCCTGTTGTCCAAATATGATCAAAAATGTTCAGAAGAGTTTTAAGACATGTATTAGGTAAATGTTTCAGGAGCTGATAGTGGATATTATCAGCACCTGTTGCCGTATCGTGAGCTTGCGATAGGGCAGTATTCAGCTCATGTAGTGAAAAGAGTTCATTATAATCTTCACCATTATCAGAATGAAAGTTAATATTACGTTTTTCTTGTTGATCTTTATATTTTTGAAACTTTGTGTTATAGTTTGAGGAAGAAGAATGCCTCGCTAAAGTTTCACCCAACGTGTTTGCAATGTCAATTTTATCTGTTAAAACCTCGGGTCCATCTTTTAGATGATAAACACTAGAATTTCTGCCTTTACCCTTGATTCTCTGTACCATGTTCCACACCTTTGTCATTGGTGTACGTGAATTAATATTTGATACAAAGGTCTTCCAAGACTGGCGTTTACTTTGTTTAAAAGTACGTCGAGCCTTAGCATTATTTACTTTGAAATGATTAAAATTGTGAACAGTAGGATGGCGGCGAAAGTATTTCTCTGCCTTTTTCCTACACTTTCTAGCTTGTTTGCAATCATCAGTAAACCACGGTTTGCGAATATGTGGTTTAGCAGAAGCCTTAGGAATAGTTTCATCGGCGATATTCTTCAGTTTTTCAGAGAACAACTGAATCGGATCTGGGGCATTGAGAAAAGAGTCAGGCTGTAAGTTGTCAGCACACAGTGTCTGGAATAATGGCCAGTTAGCTTTATCAAAATTCCACCTTGTTGCAGGGGGTTCATCATTCGGATTTATAGCTGAAAGTATTGTGGGAAAATGGTCACTTCCACAAAGATCGTCGTGGACAGACCATTCGAATTCGTTATATATGTTTGCATCTGTGAGCGACAGATCGAGTGCAGAATAGGTTCCAAAACCAGGGTGTAAACATGTGACAGATCCATCATTAAATATGCACAAATTATTATTTGCAATGAAATCTTCAAGAATTTTACCTTTATTGTTGGTATCGGCACTTCCCCACAAAGGGTTATGGGCATTAAGATCACCCATGATTATGCATGGTTTAGGAAGCTGGTCGAATAGATCCTGAAGATCGGACTGCTGAAGAGCTGAAGAAGGAGAGATGTACAAAGAACAAAGCGTAAAGGTTATCTGCAAAGTAAGCCGGACCGCAACAGCCTGAAGGTTACTTTTAAGGGGAACTGAGCTATGGATTACATCATGCCTCACAAGAATAGAAGCACCGCCAGTGGCTGTATCACCTTCAGGTGAGAATGAATGAAATGAATTATACTGGCGCAATTCAAATTTATCAGTACTTTTCAGATAAGTCTCTTGTAAACTAAACGCCGATGGTGTATAATCTTGTGATAATAATTGTAGGTCGTTAAAATTGTTCCTAAGGCTTCTGCAATTCCATTGTACTAATGTCATAAAAATATCTAGGGAGGTTCAACTGGAGACCGTGCGTGTTTGGTAGCGCCACTCCTGCACCCTGTTTGTGAAGGAGTGATCTCCATGTCAAGCGCTTCAAACTGATTTTGAACCGTCACTGATGGTGACTCTTCTAAATGTTGAAGAGCTCTGGTCTTTTTCCTCATTTATTTCTTTTCTTTGCTAGATATATGATCAACGCCTTTTGTCGCCTGTGTTGAATTCATGGCTTCTGGCTGAGATTCTGTCTGGGACGATGAGGAGCGTTGAGACTCATGTGATAGTGGAGGATTGTCATCCAAGGTTATCTGAGTTGCATTCACCCAAGATATTAAAGTCTGACAGGATGTTGAAACTGATTTCTTACCAGATTTTGGAGCAGACGAAGAAACTGTAGCTGAATATGTTTGACCAGTAGAAGATTTAGATGGAGTATTTACTAATTTCTTTGCCTCAAAATAAGAGATGTTATTTGTGTATTTGATGTTTAGAACTTGGCTTTCATATTCAAACATTGGGCAAGATTTAGACGAAGCCAGATGTTCACCACTGCAGTTGGCGCACTTGATGGTATCAGTGCAATCAGTACTCTCATGAGGTCCACTGCAACGTGAGCATACAGACTGGCCTGTGCAAGATCTTGCACCGTGTCCAAACTTTTGGCATTTGTAACACCGGAGTGGATTTGGTACATAGACTTCCACTCCGATATTACAGTATCCTGCTTTAACAGATTTAGGGAGTACTGTCATACAAAAAGTGAAAAGGTAGGTGTTAGTTTTGACCACATTTGAATCCTGTTTCCTGATGAAACGCTTCACACCTTGGTCTTTCAACTCGGCCACAATTTCTTCTTCCGACATGTCTGACAAACAATGAGACCTGTCTCTAACAATTCCTCTACAAGTATTCAGTGTCTTATGAACGGAGACAACAACCTGTTTGTTAACAAAATGCTGCAAGCCCAGCAGATTGACAGATTGTTGTCGTCGTATACATTCTACCAAGAGCGAACCATTTCTGAGGCGAGTGACATTCTTTACCTCTCCGCAGACACCCTGGATGCCCTTGGAAACAGCAAAAGGGTTTATATTAAGTGGACTCCCATCATCAGTTGCAATAACCAAAAACCTTGGCCAAGAATCATTCACTGAAGGGGATACCTCCTCATCGGATGACGAAGAAAGATGTCTCCGCTTGTACGTCTTTGATGAACCAGAATGCATATTTAGAGCCATGGTATTAGAATATTATTCGACAGCCCTGCTCCCCACCCGCCATCGAGTGTCAACATGGACGATGCTGCAGCGGAAAGCAGACTGCAGCACCAGGGTTACAGGGATGTTATACTCCAGAAATAAGGACATAAATAGCTAAGACATCTAAAAGATGAAATGCCAGGCTGGTTCGGCCCATGACATAAGTCCTCAGAAACTCAGAACTTAGAGGTCCATACCACCAGATTGGCCCATGAGCCACCGCCCTCTGGCATTAGACTCTAGGCAATTAAATGTAACAAAAGATTTTTATATTGAAATTGATAATCACAAGAACCAATACCCAATATGTTGAATGTGCAAAAAGTGAGCTATGAACAGGGCTTGGCATGACCAGCCGATTAATAGAACCAGGCCCATTCTACCACCCGTCTAGGTGAAGTCAGGGCCAAAGTGGTGTGTTAGGCAATAGGAACACGGTTCCAGGCCCCTATTGCCTTCAACCACCAGGATCCCCTCTTCCACCGACACAGGGCCGCAACCCACGGCTAACAGGTTGGTGGACCAAATATACCCCCGGGTCCACAACGGGGGTGTTGGCGAGCTCTTGGCATTACCCAGCACCCACCACGAGGAGGTGGCTCGCCACGGGTGCCCATTACAATCAGGATCAGGGTGTTCCACAAGGCAGTATTCTGTCAGTCACACTTTTTAGCATCAAGATAAATAGTTTATCAAAAGTTTTAAACGATTCAATTGATGGGTCGTTATTTGTGGATAATTTTAACATTTCTTGTCGTGGTAAAAATATGCATACTATTGGACGGCAACTGCAGCTGTGCTTAAATAAAATAAATAAATGGTGTCTTGAAAACGGCTTTAAATTTTCTAAATCCAAAACTAATTGTATACACTTTTGTAGAAAATATAAACCGCATAAAGATCCTGAACTGTTTCTAAATGGATCTCCCATAAAAGTTGTAAAGGAGGCCAAGTTCTTGGGAATAATTTTTGACTCGCATTTAAACTTTCTACCACATATCAAATCCTTCAAAACTAAATGCCTGGGGGCACTTGACTTGTTGAAAGTGGTTTCAAATTCTAGGTGGGGAGGGGATCAAGCTACCCCCCTGCAGCTCTATCGATCACTGATCCGGTCAAAACTTGATTATGGCTCCATTGTATATGGTGGAGCCTGTGAAAGCAACCTAAAACTTTTAGATTCTGTTCATCACCAAGGTCTAAGACTTTGTCTTGGCTCATTTCGAACTTCACCTGTTGACAGTCTGTACGTTGAGGCTGATGAGCCATCTCTTGAGCAGCGACGTGTAAAACTAGCTTTACAGTATGTAACAAAATTATATTCTAGTGAGTCAAACCCTGCATATAACTGTGTTTTCAGTTCTCTGTATGAGGATGTATACAAAAAGAAATCTTCTCTTGTTCCGCCTCTTGGTTTAAGAATTAAACCCTTTCTTTCTTCAGCCGGCATTGAGCTGGAATATATAGCTCCTTCCCGTCTTCTTTCTTCTCCTCCTTGGCAATTGGTTCGACCACAGGTTGACCTAACATTAACCACATTTAAAAAATGAATTGAATGAGACTGACATCCCAAATATGACATATGTTGCATTTGACCACTTTCTAAATGGCATCGTGTAATCATAGCTTTCGGCCGACGGAGCCGTGCCAATTTACACTCATCAGATGGGTACACAAGGTACGCAGTCTAGACTACCAGTTGTACCTGATTCTTCAACAAAGCAAAGTGGCAGAGCCCCAAAAGGGTCTGAAAACAGAATTAAGCTTTATAATAAATACGGATCACTTGAGGACATGGACGTGTCCAAAAAACGTCCAATCAAGGGCACACAGCTTGTCGCCCTCAAAAAAAGTACGGGGTAGATCGCCAATCAACCCGCCCAAACGATAATCCATTGCAAAAATATTGTACAGTGGAACTGTAGAGGCCTAAGGACCAATTTCAACGAGTTACAGCTACTTGTCCAGGATTTTGCACCATCCGCTTTCTGTCTCCAGGAAACCTATCTGAAGGAGACAGACGCTTTTGATCTACATCAGTTCACTTCATATAATTGTTTTTCACCTCCAGGTGATAGGGCCACTGGAGGGTCTTCAATTCTTGTAAAACAGGATGTTATCCATAGTCCCGTAACACTCACAACTAGTCTCCAAGCTGTTGCAGTGAGACTAACTCTTCACGTTACCTTTACACTATGCTCTTTATATACTTCACCTTCTTCAGCACTCCAGCAGTCTGATCTTCAAGCTCTCTATGACCAACTTCCTAAACCTTGTATTTTAATGGGTGATCTCAATGGACATAACCAAATTTGGGGTGGTACAAACACAAACTCTAAAGGTAAAATACTGGAAGATTTTATAGCCAATAATGACTTGTGTATATACAATGATGATTCAAGCACTTATCTGCACCCTGCAACTGGCACCTACTCTTCTCTGGATCTGTCTCTTGCAGACCCTTCTCTACTTAATGAATTTGAGTGGTCAGTCCACAATGACCTCTGTGGAAGTGACCACTTTCCAACTATCTTAACAGCAACTAATCCATCTGATTCTCCATCTTATACAAGATGGAATTTTTCCAAGGCAGACTGGTCGTTATTTAAAACGTTATGCACATCTAAACTACGGCCGCAGTGTTTCAGTGAAGTAACTGATCCTATTCGGCTTTTTTCTGACACTTTAAATAAAATAGCTGATGAGTGTATACCAAGGTCTTCTACTGCTCCACATGTACGGAAACCATGGTTCAATTCCGATTGTAGGCAAGCCAGAAAAGCGAGGAAAAAGGCGGAAAATTATTTCCGCTATCATCCAACTGTCCACAACTTGAATAAGTTTAAAATCCTCAATGCGAAGGCCCGTCGTACCTTCAAACAAAACAAACGGCAATCTTGGAGGAACTACGTTTCCAGGATTAATTCGCGCACGCCAATGTCCAAGGTATGGAACATGGTTCAAAGAATTAAAGGTAAAGGTTCTAAATCTTCAGTTCACCATCTGAAAGATGGTGATAATTTAATTACTGACAAGTCTCATATTGCAAATAAAATTGGCGATACACTTGCCAAAGATTCTTCATCGGCAAATTATGTCCCTGAGTTTCAGAGATATCAGAAACAACAGGATAAGAAAAAACTTAATTTCGAATCAAATAATGGTGAAGATTATAATGAGGTTTTCTCATTACATGAGTTATATACAGCTCTTGACCAAGCTCATGACACTGCAGCAGGTGATGACAATATTCATTATCAGCTACTGAAACATTTGCCTGAACCATGTCTGGTCACACTTTTAGATATATTTGACAAAATATGGACGTCTGGAGCATTTCCTCCTTCGTGGCGTAATGCCATTGTAGTCCCAATACCAAAACCTGGCAGGGATCATACAGATCCGTCGAATTACAGACCGATATCTCTCACTAGCTGTGTCTGTAAAACCATGGAACGTATGGTGAATAATAGATTAGTTTGGTATCTTGAAACCAATAATCTCATTACAAATATTCAGTGTGGTTTCAGGAAAAATCGCAGTACCATTGATCATTTGGTACGCTTAGAATCCTTCGTGAAAAATGCAATCGTAAATAAACAACATACATGAATTTGGATTGAGAGGTCGTTTGCCTCTTTTTATATCAGAGTTTTTAAAAGACAGGCAATTTCAAGTCCGAGTAGGTTCTACCCTGTCTGATCATTACAGTCAGGATCAGGGTGTCCCTCAAGGTAGTGTTTTGTCTGTCACTTTGTTTAGTATTAAGATCAACAGTTTATCCAAGGTTTTAAATGATTCAATTGATGGATCATTATTTGTGGATGATTTTAATATTTCTTGTCGTGATAAAAATATGCACAGTATTGAAAGACAACTGCAGTTATGTTTGAACAAAATAAATAAATGGTGTCTTGAAAATGGCTTCAAATTTTCTAAATCCAAAACTAATTGCAAACATTTTTGTAGAAAATATAAGCCGCATAAGGACGCTGAACTATCTTTAAATGACACTCCCATCAAGGTTGTAAAGGAGGCCAAGTTCCTGGGTTTAATTTTCGATTCTCATTTAACCTTCTTGCCACACATTAAATCCCTTAAAGCTAAATGTCTGAAGGCACTAGATTTGTTAAAGGTTGTTTCAAATTCAAAGTGGGGAGGGGATCAAGTTACCCTCCTTCACTTATACAGATCATTGGTACGATCTAAACTTGATTATGGCTCCATTGTGTATGGTGGAGCCTGTAAAAGCAGCCTCAAACTATTAGATTCTGTCCATCACCAAGGTCTAAGACTTTGTCTTGGATCTTTTAGAACCTCACCTGTTGACAGTCTCTATGTTGAGGCTGATGAATCATCTCTTTCACAACACTGTATAAAACTGTCTTTACAATACATTACTAAATTATATTCTAATAAATCTAACCCAGCTTATGACTGTGTGTTCAATCCGGTTTATGAAAATTTGTATGACAAGAGGTCTTCTCTTGTTCCACCTCTAGGACACAGAATTAAACCCTTTCTTTCTTCGGCCAGAATTGAGCTGGAAAACATAGCTCCTTCCCGTCTCCTTTCTTCTCCTCCTTGGCAGTTGGTTAGGCCACAAGTTGACCTAACATTAACGTCATTTAAAACATCAGAAACTAATGAATTACAATATAAACAAGAATATAATCAATTAAAACATAAATATAGCAATCACAAACCCTTATTTACAGATGGATCCATGGACGGTGGTGCAGTAGCTTGTGCCACTGTCATTTGATTGAGAACAATATCTCCTTATTCCATACTCAAATTATAAAGCTGCAATAAGATCTTATATCCGTGATCTAATGCAGAAGAAGTGGGACACTCAAGTAGGTATCAATAAATTACATGAAATAAAACCTTATATCGGTTATACTTACTTGGGTTGTCAGTCCAGATTTGAAGAGGTCATTATGCGACGATGTCGCATTGGCCATACGAGGTATACTCACGAGTATCTATTAAAAGGTGAAGATCCTCCGTTTTGTATCCCTTGTGATGAAAGAATCACAGTCAAGCATGTCCTGCTTGACTGTGTTGAATATTCCATCACAAGGAATAAATATTTTAATTCACGAACTTTGAAGGATATTTTTATTTCTGTTACCTCTCATTTAATTTTTGGGCACCCGTGAACGGCCACCTCCTCGTGGTGGGTGCTGGGTCACGCCAAGAGCCGTTCAAAGCCCCGTGTGGACCCGGGTCAACTAGGTCCATAGCACCCCATTGCTGGTTGCAAGGAGCAACCGAATTGGGCAACCTGTTTGCCGTGGGTTGCGTCCCGTGTCGGTGGAAGACGGTAGTCTGGTGGTTGAGGGCAGCAGGAGCCTGAACCGTGTTCCTGTTGCCCAACACACCACTTCGGCCCTTACTTCACCCAGACGGGTGGTAGAATCGGCCCGATTCTATCAATCGGCTGGTCACGCCAAGCCCTGTGTGTATGGACTATACTTATTTGTCATCACACAATTTGGATTTGTTCATGTTAACCATTGGGTCTTGTTGAAATTGTTCATAACAGATGTTTAAACTTTTGAACAATGATGTTTTGCACATTGCCTAGAGTCCTAAGCCAGAAGGCGGTGGCTCATGGGCCAATCTGGTGGATTTGTTAATTGTAACTCTTCTGCTGGAGTTTATCATCCGAGTATCCTTGGTGCTGCAAGCTGGAGATCCGCTTGCTCTAGCATTGTCCCTGTGATACTCCATGGTGGGTGGGGAGCTTGGATGATGAAATGGAAAAACAATAACCATGGCGTATGAAACCCCCTACAAAAAAACAAAACGTCTCCTTGAAGAAGATCATACTGATACTGACCTTAGACTGTCCAATCCTACTGAATACTGGCCACGTTTTCTAGTTGTTGAGACTGAAGATAGAACACCCTTGAAATTAAACCCTTTTGCTGTGTCGAAGGGTATCCAAGGCATTGCTGGGGACGTAAAAAATATCAGAAGATTACGTTCTGGTGCACTCTTGATTGAGTGTACCAAAAAGCAACAGTCAACAAACCTGTTAAACACTAAGACATTTGTCGGCATTCCCGTCACAATCACGGCACACAAAACGCTCAACACGAGTAAGGGAATTGTACGGGACCGCGATATATTACTCGCTGACATGTCAGAATTAGATATTGCCTCTGAAATGAAAGATCAGGGTGTTCTTTATGTGAAACGATTCTCAACTCGTAAAAATAATGAAACTGTCACAACCAAAACTTATCTGTTTTCCTTTTCCCTACCTTCTGCTCCAAGATCACTCAAGGCCGGCTATTGCAATCTAAATTTTGACACGTACATTCCGAATCCTCTCAGATGCTTCAAATGCCAAAAATTCGGACATGGTGTAAATTCTTGTACATTATCCGTTGTGTGTGCTCGCTGTGGTGAAAAGACACACACAACAGAGGACTGTGACAGTTCTGTTACAAAATGCACCAACTGCTCAGGGAATCATCCGTCTTATTCTAAAGAGTGTCCTGTTTGGAAACAGCAAATGGCAATAAATAAATTAAAGTTTACACAAAACATCAGCTTTGCTGAAGCAAAGAGACAAGTATTAAGCTTAGAAAAAACAGAAAGCTATGCTTCCATTGCCAGAAGAGCGCCAGAAACAGCAACTAGAGTACCTACAGTATCAACTAGCTGTCAGACAAACTTGACTTGGGTCAAAACGGATTCCCCAAACCTTTTCTCACCCGCTACATCTACTCAAACACGAGAATCACTTACTGGTACGTCCCAAATACAATTAGAAACATCCCCTGATCTAGAACCATCTTCTCTGTCATCGACAAAGTCTCAGCAAAGTCTCAGTAAAATTAAAGGTAAACAGCAAGATTCTTCAAAGAAACTGAGTGGGAGAGCCCCGAAAGGGTCACAAAATAAAATTCAGTTATTCAATAAATACGGATCGCTTGAGGATATGGACGTGTGTGAAAACGTCCATTCTAGGGCTCACAGCTTGTCGCCCACCAAACAAGTGCGGGGTAGATCCCCAATAAACCCCCCAGAAAGATAGGTTATCAGAATAATCTTTTACAGTGGAATTGTAGAGGTCTAAGGACTAATTTTAATGAGTTGCAGCTCTTAGTCCAGGATTTAACACCATCAGCTTTCTGTCTGCAGGAGACCTATTTAAAACAGACAGATACTTTTGACCTGCGTCATTACAAGGCATATCATTGTTTTTCACCTCCGGGTGACAGGGCCACGGGAGGGTCTTCCATTATAGTCAAACAGAATATTATCCATAGCCCTGTTTCACTTACTACTGATCTTCAGGCCGTCGCAGTGCGACTAACTTTGCATGTTGCGTTTACATTATGCTCTCTCTATATTTCTCCGTCATCAACGTTTCACAAAACCGATCTTCAAGTGCTGTATGATCAACTCCCGAAGCCCTGTATCATAATGGGAGATCTGAATGGACACAACCCGCTCTGGGGTAGTGTAACTACAAACACTAAAGGTAAATTGTTGGAGGACTTTTGTTCTGACAATGATTTATGCATTTATAATGATGGTTCAAACACATATTTACACCCTGGGACAGGAACTTATTCTGCTCTCGATTTGTCACTTACAAATTCAGAACTACTAAATGAATTTGAATGGTCGGTCCACGATGACCTCTGTGGAAGTGACCATTTTCCTACTATATTAAAAGCTGTAACTCCATCTGATGTACCTCCATCATCAAGGAGGAATTTTAAAAAAGGCTAACTGGGCTTTATATGAAACATTGTGTGCTGAAAAACTTCAACTCGAACGTTTTATTGACGCTCCTGATGCTATTTAATGTTTTTGTGAGGAACTGAATTCCATAGCTGATGAGTGTATACCAAAGTCCTCTGCAGCTCCACATATTCGAAAACCATGGTTCAGCGATGACTGCAAACAAGCTAGGAAGGCAAGGAAAAAAGCAGAACATTATTTCCGTCGCCATCCTATAGTACATAATCTAAATAAATTTAAAATTTTAAATGCTAAAGCACGGCGTACTTTTAAACAGAACAAACGCCAATCTTGGCAAAATTATGTATCCAAAATAAATTCTCGGACACCCATGTCCAAGGTATGGAACATGGTCCAGAAAATTAAAGGTAAAGGTACTAAATCTACTGTCCATCATCTTAAACATGGAGATCAATTACTTACTGATAAATCAGATATTGCTAATAAACTGGGTGAAACCCTCGCAAAACATTCTTCCTCTTCTAATTATGTACCAAAATTCCAGCAATATCAGAAGCAACAAGAAAAGAAAACTATTACTTTCAGTTCAGATAATGGGGAAGATTATAATGAAACATTTTCTATTCATGAACTCCATACTGCTCTTGATCAAGCTCATGACACTGCTACAGGAGCTGATAACATACATTATCAACTCCTTAAACACTTACCGGAGTCCTGTTTAGAGACGCTCTTATATATTTTTGATGATATTTGGACTTGAGGTAAATTTCCTTCTTCATGGCGTGACGCTATAGTAGTACCAATACCTAAACCTGGACGTGATCATACGGATCCATCTAATTATCGTCCGATTTCTTTAACTAGCTGTGTTTGCAAGACCATGGAACGCATGATAAATAATCGACTTGTTTGGTACTTGGAAACAAATAACCTTATAACTGATATACAGTGTGGTTTCCGGAAAAACAGAAATACTGTCGATCACTTAGTGCGTTTAGAATCATTTGTTAAAAACGCACTAATTAATAAACAACATGCTGTGTCTATCTTTTTTGATCTTGAAAAAGCATATGACACAACCTGGAAATATGGTATTTTACGAGACTTACATGACTTCGGCTTGCGAGGTCGTATACCTCAATTTATAGCCAACTTTTTAAATGACAGACAGTTTCAAGTTCGAGTGGGTTCTACGCTGTCTGATCATTACAATCAGGATCAGGGTGTTCCACAAGGCAGTATTCTGTCTGTCACACTTTTTAGCATCAAGATAAATAGTTTATCAAAAGTTTTAAACGATTCAATTGATGGATCGTTATTTCTGGATGATTTTAATATTTCTTGTCGTGGGAAAATATGCATACCATTGAACGGCAACTGCAGCTTTGTTTAAATAAAATAAATAAATGGTGTCTTGAAAACGGCTTTAAATTTTCTAAATTCAAAACAAGTTGTATACATTTTTGCAGAAAATATAAACCACATAAGGACCCTGAACTATCTCTAGATGGCACTCCCATCAAAGTTGTAAAGGAGGCCAAGTTCTTGGGACTTGTTTTTGATTCACATTTGACCTTTTTGCCCCATATTAAATCCCTTAAAACCAAATGCTTGAAGGCACTCGATTTATTAAAGGTTGTTTCTAATTCAAAGTGGGGAGGGGATCAGACTACCCTCCTTCACTTGTATAGATCACTCATCCGCACAAAACTTGATTATGGCTCAATCGTTTATGGTGGAGGCTGTAAAAGCAACCTGAAACTATTAGATTCTGTCCATCACCAAGGTCTAAGACTTTGTCTTGGTTCCTTCAGAACTTCACCTATTGACAGTCTCTACGTTGAGGCCGATGAACTATCTCTTGAGCAGCGCCGTATTAAGTAAGCTTTACAATACATTACTAAATTATACTCTAATGAATCTAACCCTGCATATAACTGTGTTTTCAATCCCCTTTACGAGGATTTATACAATAAAACATCTTCTGTTGTTCCACCTCTAGGACACAGAATTAAACCATTTCTTGCTGCTGCCGGCATTGAGCTGGAAAATATAGCTCCTTCCCGTCTTCTCTCTTCTCCTCCTTGGCAGTTGGTTAGGCCCCAAGTGGACCTAACACTGACCACATTTAAAAAATCAGAAACCAATGAATTACAGTATAAACAAGAATATAATGAATTGAAACATAAATATAGCAGTTATAAATCCTTATTTACAGATGGGTCCAAGGACGGTGGCGCAGTAGCTTGTGCCACTGTTATTGGATCCAGAACAATATCTTCTAGATTACCAGACAACAGTTCTATTTTTACCGCTGAGGCTAACGCCATATTAACAGCTCTTAAATATATTCAAAGACGCCATAAACATAAACAATATATAATCTATTCCGACTCTCTTTCTTGCCTTCAGGCTATTAAAAATCTTTCTTGTAAACATCCACTTTTAATAGAAATTATTGAATTATATAATGATCTTGCTACTGGCCAATACGATATCGTCTTCTGTTGGTTATTCAGCCACGTGGGCATTTCCGGTAACGCAATGGCCGATCTTGCTGCTAAGGCAGCACTCAACAAATCTGTGACACCACTTCTTGTTCCTTATTCTGACTACAAAGCTAGCATTAGAGCTTACACTCGTGATCTGATGCAGAAGAAGTGGGACACCCAAGTAGGTATAAATAAACTACATGAAAAAAAACCGTATATTGGTTATACATACTTGGGTTGTCAGTCCAGATTTGAAGAAGTCATTTTGCGACGATGTCGTATTGGCCATACAAGATACACTCATGTATACCTTTTAAAAGGTGAGGATCCTCCGTTTTGTATCCCTTGTGATGAGAGAGTCACGGTCAAGCATATTCTGCTTGACTGTGTTGAATTCTCCATCACAAGGGATAAATTTTTCAATGTCAAAACTATCAAGGACCTTTTTAGCACTGTTAGTTGTAATTTAATCATTGGTTTTTTAAAAGAAATTGATTTTTTGGTGGAATTTTGAAAAGTATGTTCTGTAAATAGATGCATTTTAATGATTGGTAGTTTGAATTAGTAACTTGAATCGTTGGTGGCAGTACCCTCAAAGGGGGTTGAAGAATTGTAAAATTATTGTCCTCCTGAGAGGGTACGTAAGTCCACAAACATTCACAGTAAATTTAAGTCTACCAGGATTTTAATCGTAGCATTCATGTTCTTTTAATTTCGGCTAACTTTTCATACAATCGCCAGCAGCTGAGGGATGGTGTAAATCCAGCTAGGGACCATGCAGGTAGCAGAGGTACTGTAAGTCCCCATGGCCCCTAGTATGGTGATCTACCCTCTGTTGTTGGCGATCTATGGCCTGTTTTTATATTGTACTGTCCAAATAGTGATACTATTATTTTTTAAGTTTCCACACTAGTTGTAAAAATAACTGTGATAGTCTAGTGGTTTTACTGTCCTTCGTCGACAGGTCCTTCATAATATGGATATATATTCTTTTTGTCACGTATGTTCTTGTCACGATGTGGCTGCAATATTGCCGATGTGACGTTAAATTTTAACTCACTCACTCACTCATTTAATTTTTGCATTTTTAAAAGAATTAGATTTGCTAAATGAATTGTAAATAGATAAATATGTTATGCTTGGAAGTTTGAATTAGTAACTGAGATTGTTAGTGGCTGTATCCTCAAGGGGGGTTGAAGTACCGTAAAAGTATAATCCTCCTGAGAGGGTACGTAAGTCCCAAAACATTTGAAGTCAAATTTGATCTTCCATTTTGTCTTAGCCGTAGAATATGTGTCACTTGAATTTGTGGCTAATCTTGCATACAATCACCAGCAGCTGAGGGGATGATGTAAATCCAGCTAGGGACCATGCAGGTAGCAGAAGTATTGTAAGTCCCCATGGCCCCTAGTATGGTGATCTACCTTTAGTTGTTGGTGATCTATATAGCCTGTTTTTATATTGTATAGTCTGGATATTAGTTTTAACTTTTCACGCTAGTTTTATTTCTTATTATGGTATTCTAGTTGTTTTACTGTCCGTCGTCGACAGGTTTTTATCATATACATAGATTCCTTTTTTAAGAATGCTCTCGTCACGATATGGATGCAATACTGCCGATGTGACGTTAAATGTTAACTCACTCACTCACTCACTCCTGTATATCACTTTGTATGATTTATGACAATCATTAAAAATATTAAGAAGTTTTTTAGTTCTGCTCTGGAAAAGAAGCCCAACCCTCCATTTTGAGACTACGTCCGAAACGTTTCCCTGGTAACCCAGAAAATAATAAATTACAAAAACCTGTGAATAGAAAAAGGCACCACTTTAGGTTCTGACTGAGATATCTACCAAGTTTTGAAAAAAAAATATTGAACGGATTTTGGCTTATGCTCCGGAAGTGAAACCCGCCGTCCATTAGACTAACACCAAAATGATCCATGGAAAAATTAAAAAAACAAACAAGATGCAAAAAACCTGTAAATAGAAAAAGGCACTAATGGAATATCTACCAAGTTTTTTTGCAGAAAAATAGTGAATAGTTTTTTAGCTATGGTTCCGAAACGAAGCCCACCCCAACATTAGACTAAGACCACAAGGTTCCATGAAAAAAAAACAAATAAAAACAAGTGAAAATGCCAAAACTATGTACATAGCAAAAAGCACAATCATATGTTCAGATTATTATATCTATCAATTTTGGTCCAAAAATATTGAACAGTTTTTGAGTCATGCTCTGGAAACAAAGTGATTACGAATGGCCGACGGACCGACGGACGGACAGACAGAAAGACGAGGCGTCGACTATATCCCCCCGCATTACATACCTGGTGATAAAAAGTAACCCTTCATTAGTTTTCAATGAAAAAATGTACATCTCTGACCACGGTGTTGCCATTAGACTTGCAGTGTAGCGATGTCATAGCAATGTGACTTTATCAGGCTTTTGACATCAAAGCATTGTTATGTCATATAAATGAGGATGTCAGGTCAACGTTTTCTACTTTTGGTCAAAACGATGTCAAACAGGAAATATCGATTGATCTCACAAAAAGAAATATCGCCTATGGAACACATGTTTGGATAATAAAATGACACAGAGGTGCAATGTTAAACCAACACCAGAGAGAGAGAGAGAGAGAGAGAGATACATACTATATACATTATCATTCGTTTACAAACTAGCATGGGCAATAAAAAACACACATGTACAAATAACGTGTTGCATATAAATCATAACAAAAAACAGAGCTCGAGGTTGTCTGATGGAATACACAAACGATGTCACTCTAGGTTTACGTCTCTATACAGCTGTCGCCTTTTCAATACACATACAGAACTGGTCTTGGTGTTAATGTCTCTGAGATCCCAATAGCAACGGTGGGATGTAATGGGGTGTGTGAGGTGCAGTCTTCCACTTTAATCATTTTAGCTGATCTATTTTCATTTGGATATTGCAACAAAATGTTCATCCACGTCCTCTTCTTCATGAACACATTTATTCGTCCCCGCGGCCGCGCGGCGGCGGCGGGTGGTTCTCGGCTGACGGCTGAGTGTAGCAGATGTTTATACTCCTTAACATTGCCACGGGTTGTCCTCGTCGTGTTGACCATATTTTGATGTGATGTGAACCACAACCTCTTCCACATTTCATCTCATATCACTTTTGGGTGTAATTGAAATTATATATCATGCTCTTGCTTAAACTTCCCCTATGTTACAGAAAGAAAACCACTGGACCAAGTAGCGACATCCTCAGTGCTAATCATTTCTGCTTCTGTAGTTGGCAGTCTGGTTCTAATCGTCGTCGTCGTCATCGTCATCGTGTTTGTCGTGAAGGGAAAGGTAAATCGAATTAAACAACGCTCGTCAGTTCAATCTTGTCCAGGTCCAGGTCGATCCCACAAGGCAGATGTGATCGATGCAGGAGGTTATGCAAGTGTCGCAGATGTCGTCACTAACGGTGAACACACATGTCCTTGGCCACCAAGGGGTGAATCTAATGAATTATCTCCACCATCTGCAGATAGGCCTAAGAAGGAGATAGGTGTCATTGTACAGAAGATTGTCCCAGAATATGATCAAACATCTGTTAATGAACTGTACGCCTCTGTGAAAAAGCTTGAGTATACGACAACAAAGAGTGATACTACATCAGTATGATAAGTCATCATTTTATTGCATCAACAGTATGATTTGTTCTGTTTCAAGTTTCGGAATTCAATTAAATTTCACTCTAGTTCATCTTTTTGCTACTGAATTGATGGGCGGTGAGGTAGCCTAGTGGTTAGAAGTTTTTTCGTCACGCCGAAGACCAGGGTTCGATTCCCCCAAATCTGAGAAGCCCATTTCTGGTGTCGCCCACAGTGATATTGCTGGAATATTGCGAGGTTAGATAGGGACATGGTTTCATTACTCTGTAGGTATAGTCATGGAATGAAAAGCCACACCGTGTAAGATTGTAGGTACAGTGAAATACGTTGGGAATTCCTTATGATGTAAATAATGTCAGTTATTCTGGTTACCAATACTTGGCCATATACATGGGTCAGATTGTTTCTTCATTGTGCAGGTGTACATATGTAGGTGTAGATATATGTCATGTGTTGTCAGTATAGACTACACACTAACCAGAGACCCCAATGCTGTGATCAGGGGTGACTTCATGAATCGTGTGGTTAGGTTCGTTGATTGCCAGCCAAAGTAGCGGACAGCTGTTGAAATTACGAAAGTTGTTTTCGTAATATCAGTTAACTGGATAGATAACCGGTATCAGGGTAAAAACAATGAACGCACGACCTCCTCTTTTGTAGTTTTATAGTCTGTGATTGTCCGTCACAGCACCTTGCACAACATCTGATATTGGTAATGAACACCAGTGAAGAAGATATAAGTGTCTGAAGTGGGATGGTCCTTAGCAATACATACAAACGTAAGAGTTGGGGATGCATCTGTGTTGGGTGTATAGTGGGGTAGGGGTGGATAGTGAGTCTTTACGCAAGACAGGACACGTTCTTGGAAGCAACCAATTTACGTTGTTTAAACAGTATACGTTTTGAGTCGCTCGCGTCATACTTAGGGAATAGCTATTTCGTTACGAACTACGAAAATATACTGAACCGCAAAAGAAACGCAAGTTCATTTTATTGCAAATATTCAGCTCAATACTTTTCTCGCAGTAAAGCATATTAAACTATTATCAAACCACGGTCGCCACGATGACTTTAATGTTGTTTCCGTTTTTTCTTGGTGAAATTGCGCAAACGCGACCTTAGTGATGCATTTTTGCTTTTTGCATGACGTTTTCATGCTGCTCACAAAACATGTGCTTTTCGTGCTTGATGGGCCCTTTATAAGGTACGCCATTCAGAAACATCGCACATTACCAAATGCAACGAGAGATAGCTGAGAAAAGATGCCAAGTCTAACTCAGCAGCAAAGAGGGATCGCCATTGGGATGCTGTAGGCCGGATCCACAGCAACTGCGGTCGCCAGGCACTTCCAGTGTCACATTGAGACAATCACAAGGCTCTCGGTAAGGCATCAACAGACGGGAAATGTTCAGGATCGACCAAGATCTGGACGGCCGAGATTACAACGCCAGCTCAAGATGGCCACATCCGGGTTACTCACCTTCGTAACCGACAACAAAAAGCGACGCAGACGGCTTCAACCATCCAAGGACCACGTCACCACATCTCTGCAGACACCGTTCGTCGTCGACTGAGGGCAGCAGGCATCATATGTCGACGTCCTTACGCCGATTTTAGTGTCACCACCAGCAACGCTTGCAGTGGGCCAGACAACATCAACGATGGCGGCATCAACAATGGCAGCAAGTGTTGTTTTCTGACGAATCCAGGTTCAACATGTCTCACGCCTACGGCCGAGTACGTTTATGGAGACGACGTAATGAACGTTAGGCCAACTGCTGCGTTGTGAAGGCTGACCGCTAGGGAGGAGGAAGTCTGATGGTCTGGGGAGGCTTCAGCTACCACCACGGAACACCACCTGTGTTTCGTCAACGTGTGACTGCTGTCGTTTACAGAGATCAAGTTCCCCAACAACACGTTGTACCCCTTTTCCAAGCACAGCGTCCACTCCAAATCTTCCAGCAAGACAATGCTCATTCCTCACACGGCACGGGTCTCCATGGACTTTCTGAGAGCAAACAACATTCATGTGCTGCCCTGGCATTCACTATCCCCCGATATGGCACCGATAGAACACGTGCGGGAAGAAACTGGAAGAAGAATGCACACAGCTGGTCCACCTCAGAACCTGAGGGATTCGGAAGCACGGTTTACAAGGGAATGGAATCAACTGCCACAAGCCTTCTTCCAGAGACTTGTTGACTCGATTAGACGTCGCTGTACTGCCTGTGTCGACAGCAATGGCGGTCACACGCGTTACTGATTACGAGACTCTGTTTTGTCATTTTTACTGTTCATGGGTGCTGAATGTTTTGTTAACAGAGATGAATTTTCCATCAGAAATCATGCACCATTTCATCAACAATCATGTGTCTGTTGTTGTTTTTCAATTAATTAAGTTTATGAGGACCCATGATAGCAGAGTAAGATTTTTGAAAACCGACTTGCGTTTCTTTTGCGGTTTAGTATAGTTCCTATAAAGTGCCTGCAACAATTACTAGAGCTTGTAGTATTCAACGACTAAAAGGATGGGGTGGCAGCTGTGACGGTTTTGCTGAGCGTGTATCTCAGTGATATACATTAAGCGATGTCTACTTTTTTCTTACGGACTGGGCAGACCAATACTTGAATATTGTGTGTTGGGGAGATTCCTGCAGTACAGCTTAACACTTTCCACTGTAAACGATTTGATTCCAGGAAGAGACGAAATCTCCAGAACAATGGATCTGGATGTCAAACACCTGCTCCTAACATCCTAACATAAGTATCACTCTTTCGTAATTACTGTCTTGCCTGTGCTTCAAAATCAACTTATTATATATTTGCAGAAATGCACGAGAGATGGGATATGATATTGCAATATGAAGCAATTTAGTTAGGCTCCACGTGTGTGTGTTAGCGCGGCATGTCATCTCTTTGTATGTGTCAGACGTATATGTAGCAGGTTTACATTTAGTGGTATATATACTGAGTTGATTCCGTTGAAGGTTACTATGGGTGTCCATGTGCGATGCTTAAGAGGTAGAGTACTTTAGTGTTTACTCCTCTCTCCACACTCAACCTCTACATGTTTACTGTCATCCATTAGGCAACTATACCTGGAACAGAATGGATCATGGCCCTCTTAAATCTGGAGATTCGGAACGACTTCATCAGTGTTGAAACTTGTGAGCCAACCCACCCGACTAAATATATCCAGTGAATTATATCCGTTGAAGGTGTAAATTACTAAATGAATGACATTCTGCCATTATGCAATCCGAGTAGGAAACTTACGTATTTGTTTTGCAATCTACATTAATCATCATCAGTGGAACATGTTTGGATTTTTCTCCGCATGTTGGATTCCCTTCCTTTTAAGTGGCAGTCTAATGCATCCAGCGTTTTCCCTGTTCGAGTAGATTGATATGTCTGTTATGAGAATAGCTCTACCTCTTCGTAATAATCAAAGTCTGCCTGCGTTGACAACCCTTAACCCTTCAGGCGTACTCTCCTGGTTAGGGTAGGTTTGCTTTTGTTGGTATTGTTGTTGCTTGCTATTTTGATGTTGTTTTATGACAGTGTCTTAATACGTGCGTTAGCCGAGTAACCAGTAATCAGTCACATGTATTGTTATAGATATAACACACGTGATTATGCGAGCCATAACATTATTTAACGGGGGAATTTACATGTGGGAAGGTCCCGTGTGGACACGGGACAGAATGTGTCCACAGCACCCCATTGCTTGTCGTAAGAGGCGACTAAATTGGACAACCTGTTGGCCGTGGGTTGCGTCCCGTGTCGGTGGAGGACGGGAACCTGGTGGTTGAGGACATTTGGGCTTTTAACTGCTTTCCATTTGCCCAACACACCACTTTGGCCCTTACTTCACCTAGACGGGTGGTTGAATTGGCTCGATTCAACCAACCGGCTGGTCATGCCAAGCCCTGTGCATGGATTATATATATATGTATGTCATTGCACAAATTTTATTTGGACTTTTAATTTCGGTCTTGGCTGAATTATTCATCGACTTTTCTGGTTTTGGAAAGTATTGAAAGTTCCGAATTTTGCCTAGAGTCTTATGCCCAGAAGCCGGTGGCCCATAGGCCAATCTGGTGGATTAATTCTTTGTAATTCTTCTACTGGAGTATATCATTCGGGTATCCTTGGTGCTGCAAGCTGGAGGCCCGCTTGCTTTAGCATTGTCCTAGTGATACTCCGTGGTGGGTGGGGAGCTCGGATGATGAACCACATTACACTAACTATGGCGTATGAAACCCCGACCAAAAAAACAAAACGTCCACTTGATATTGATCCTGATGATACTGACCATAGATCGTCTGCATCGATTGAATATTGGCCGCGTTTCGTTGTTTTCGAGACTCCTGACAAGACACCATTAAAGCTGAACCCCTTTGCTGTATCCAAGGGTATTCAAGGTATTGCTGGGGAGGTGAAAACCATTAGACGCTTGCGTTCGGGTGCCCTGTTAGTCGAATGCGGGAAAAAGCAACAAGCAACGAACCTGATGAACATGAAATCTTTCGTGGGCATTCCGGTCATGGTCTCTGCTCACAAGACCTTGAACACTAGTAAAGGTATCGTCAGAGATCGTGATCGATTGTTTGGTGATATGTCCGAAATTGACATTGCATCAAAAATGAAAGATCAAGGTGTGCTGTATGTGAAGCGCTTTTCAACCCGAAAAAAACAATGAAACATTCCAAACTAATACCTATCTGTTTTCTTTTTCATGTCCTAATGCTCCTAAATCAGTGAAGGCAGGCTATTGTAACATACAAGTTGATACCTACATCCCCAACCCGCTCAGGTGTTTTAAATGCCAGAAATATGGACATGGCGTGAATACTTGCACATTGTCTGTTGTGTGTGCTCATTGTGGGGAGGAGACAAACACAACGGAAGATTGTGACAGTGATTATAAAAAATGCACCAACTGTTCAGGCGACCTTTCATCTTCTTCGAAACAGTGCCCTATTTAGACAGAACAAATGGAGATAAACAGAATAAATTTCACTCAAAATATCTCCTTTTCTGGGGCAAAAAACCTGGTAAAGACTTAATACTAATATGCAGGCTGTTGCTGTAAGAATTACCTTACATGTAGCGTTTACACTATGCTCTTTATATATTTCACCGTCTTCAGTGTTTGCCAAAACCGATCTTCAAGTTCTATATGACCAACTCCCGAAGCCCTGTATTATAATGGGAGATTTAAATGGGCACAACCCACTCTGGGGTAGTGTAACTACAAACACTAGAGGTAAATTGTTGGAGGACTATTGTTCTGACAATGATTTATGTATTTATAATGATGATTCCAACACATATTTACACCCTGGGACAGGGACCTATTCTGCTCTTGACTTGTCATTGACAAATTCCGAACTACGAAATGAATTTGAATGGTCAGTCCATGATGACCTCTGTGGAAGTGACCATTTTCCTACTATATTAAAAGCTGTAACTCTATCCGATGTTCCTCCATCATCAAGACGAAATTTTAAAAAAGGCTAAATGGGCTTTATATCAAACACTGTGTGTTTAAAAACTTAAACATGAACGTTTTATTGACGTTCCAGATGCTATTAAATGCTTTTCTAATGAACTGAACTCCATAGCTGATGAGTGTGTAGTTCCACACATAAGAAAACCATGGTTCAACGATGCAAACAAGCTAGGAAGGCAAGGAAAAAGCAGAACATTATTTCCGTCGCCATCCTATGGTGCATAACTTAAATAAATTTTAAATTTTAAATGCTAAAGCACGGCGTACTTTCAAACAGAACAAACGTCAATCTTGGCAAAATTATGTATCCGAAATAAATTCTCGGACACCCATGTCCAAGGTATGGAACATGGTCCAAAAAATTAAAGGTAAAGGTACTAAATCTACTGTCCATCATCTTAAACATGGAGATCAGTCACTTCCTGATAAATCAGATATCGCAAATAAACTGGGCGAAACTCTCGCTAGACACTCTTCCTCATCTAATTATTTACCTCAATTCCAGCAGTATCAAAAACAAGAAGAAAAGAAAACTATTAATTTCAATTCTGATAATGGGGAAGATTATAATGAAACGTTTTCTATTCATGAACTCTATACTGCTCTTGATCAAGCTCATGACACTGCTACAGGAGCTGATAACATACATTATCAACATATGTCATATTTGGGATTTCACTTTCTTAGTAATCGTGTAATCATACATTATCAACTCCTGAAGCACTTACCGGAAACCTGTTTAGAGACGGTCTTATCAATTTTTGATGATATTTGGACTTCCGGGAAATTTCCTTCTTCATGGCGTGATGCCATAGTAGTACCAATACCTAAACTGGACGTGATCACACGGATCCGTCCAATTACCGTCACAGTTTCATTAACTAGCTGTGCTTGCAAGACCATGGAACGCATGATAAATAATGGACTTGTTTGGTATTTGGAAACCAATAACCTAATAAGAGATATACAGTGTGGTTTCCGTAAAAATAGAAGTACTGTCGATCACTTAGTGCGACTGGAATCATTTGTGAAAAACGCACTAATTAATAAACAACATGCTGTGTCTATCTTTTCTGATCTTCAAAAAGCATATGATACAACCTGGAAATATGGCATTTTGAGAGATCTACATGATTTCGGTTTGCGAGGTCGTTTGCCTCAATTCAGAGCCAACTTTTTAAATGACAGACGATTTCAAGTCCGCGTAGGTTCTACCCTGTCTGATCATTACAATCAGGATCAGGGTGTTCCACAAGGCAGTATTTTGTAAGTCACACTTTTTAGTATCAAGATAAATAGTTTGTCAAAAAGTTTTAAACGATTCAATTGATGGGTCGTTATTTGTGGATGATTTTAATATTTCTTGTCGTGGTAAAAATATGCATACTATTGAACGGCAACTGCAGCTGTGTTTAAATAAAATAAATAAATGGTGTCTTAAAACGGCTTTAAATTTTCCAAATCCAAAACTAATTGTATACACTTTTGTAGAAAATATAAACCGCATAAAAATCCTGAACTGTTTCTAAATGGATCTCCCATAAAAGTTGTAAAGGAGGCCAAGTTCTTGGGAATAATTTTTGACTCGCATTTAACCTTTCTACCACATACCAAATCCCTCAAAACTAAATGCGTGAAGCCACTTGACTTCTTGAAAGTCGTTTCAAATTCTAAGTGGGGAGGGGATCCAGCTACCTCCTGCAGCTTTATCGATCACTGATCCGGTCAAAACTTGATTATGGCTCCATTGTATATGGTGGAGCCTGTAAAAGCAACCTCAAACTATTAGATTCTATCCACCACCAAGGTCTAAGACTTTGTCTTGGATCTTTTAGAACCTCACCTGTTGCCAGTCTCTATGTTGAGGCTGATGAATAATCTCTTTCACAAAGCCGTATAAAATTGTCTTTACAATACATTACTAAATCATATTCTAATAAATCTAACCCAGCCTATGACTGTGTGTTCAATCCGGTTTATGATACCTCTAGGACACAGAATTAAACCCTTGCTTTCTTCGGCCGGCATTGAGGTGGAACACATAGCTCCCTCCCGTCTCCTTTCTTCTCCTCCTTGGCAGTTGGTTAGGCCACAAGTTGACCTAACATTAACTTCATTTAAAAAATCAGAAACTAATGAATTGCAGTATAAACAAGAATATAATCAATTAAAAACTAAATATAGCAATTATAAATCCTTATTTACAGATGGTTCCAAGGACGGTGGTGCAGTGGCTTGTGCCACTGTCATTGGATCGAGAACAATATCTTCTAGACGTCCAGATTACAGCTCTATTTTTACTGCAGAAGCAAACGCCATATTAACTACTCTTAAATATATTCAAAGACACCCTAAACATAAACAGTATATAATATATTGCGACTCTCCTTCTTTGCCTTCAGGCTATTAAACATATTTCTTGTAAACATTCGCTTTTAATTGAAATTATAGAACTGTATAACACTCTTGCTACTGGCCAATGCGACGTCGTCCTTTGTTGGTTACCTAGTCACGTAGGCATTTCTGGTAACACAATGGCCGATCTTGCGGCTAAAGCAGCACTCAACAAATCTGGTACACCATTTCTTATTCCATACTCAGATTATAAAGCTACTATAAGATCTGTCCTGCTTGACTGTGTTGAATATTCCATCACAATATATAAATATTTTAATTCACGAACTTTGAAGGATCTTTTTAATTCTGTTAGGTCTCATTTAATTATTACATTTTTAAAAGAATTAGATTTGCTAAATGAATTGTAAATAGATAAATAGTTTATGCTTGGAAGTTTGAATTAGTAACTTAGAGTGTTAGTGGCTGTATCCTCGAGGGGGGTTGAAGTACCGTAAAAGTATTGTCCTCCCGAGAGGGTACGTAAGTCCCAAAACATTTGAAGTCAAATTTGATCTTCCATTTTGTCTTAGCCGCAGAATATGTGTCATTTTAATTTGTGACTAATCTTGCATACAATCACCAGCAGCTGAGGGGATGATGTAAATCCAGCTAGGGACCATGCAGGTAGCAGAAGTATTGTAAGTCCCCATGGCCCCTAGTATGGTGATCTACCTTCAGTTGTTGGTGATCTATATAGCCTGTTTTCATATTGTATTGTCTGAATAGGAATATTAGTTTTAACTTTTCACGCTAGTTTTATTTCTTATTGTGATATTCTAGTTGTTTTACTGTCCGTCGTCGACAGGTTTTTATCATATACATATAGATCCCTTTTTTAAGAATGCTCTCGTCACGATATGGCTGCAATACTGCCGATGTGACGTTAAATGTTAACTCACTCACTCAGATGTGGGAAGGTCTGGTGAATGAATATATGCAATAATTCCCATTAAGAGACGCTGGTATGGAACGAACATGATAATATGTAGCTAAAGTAATATGCTCACTAATACGCCACGAGCTATTTGGATTCTCAATTAGAGTTTTCGGTATCGCGGGGTTTAGCGGATCTATGCTGGTTGTTACATGCGTCGTAATGCAAATTTGCCTGAAGCCATGAAATCCTTATAATAAAATCAATAACTGAATTAGTTCGAGACTCAATTATCTGTTTACATGTTTTAACGTGAAGGATCAAACGAAAACTCTCTATAAATAAAATCGAACGTTTCATGGAAACTAGTACACTGCACCTCACGTTTTCTGTTTTGGTGGAGTTTTCTTTTTCATTAATTTTTAATCCCTTATCATACTGCACTATATACTAAACCACATGAGACTGTCTTCGAACTCAATACATGACATTGTCTGCACATACCAAAGAAAGCATTGTGCAGTGACCTGTTGGTTCTCTCCCAGAGTGCACAAATGAAAACGTCCATTAGAGTTATTGCTTCTTATTACCTTGCACAGTACTGAGTTGATGAAACGAGTACTAGTTACCTTCATGTCGTTACACTTGTTAACCGTAGACTTATGTCAGTGCAATGGACATAGAACCTGGGTTCACTTTACTTCACTCACCTCACTGCACACCAAATCATCTGAAGTATTTTCAATCCTTCCTTCTTTTGTCTTGATTTTGCACCACGAGCACACAGGGCAAAATGTCATCAAACGCAATGAATACATGATGTATCTTGCCGCCCAGTTAGTTGTTTGATCAGTTCTGCGATCAGTTATCAGTAATATTTAGCTTTAAAAGAACGACTGAATACTGATAAAATAATTTAGATGTGATAGAGGTGGCGTAATTTCAATGATGAAATACTGATATATTTATAAGTCTGTGAAAGAATTATGGATTTTACAGTCGATCACAGGATGAAATAAGGCTGCATTAATCCCATCTCTTCCACGTGTGGTAATAAAATACTAGCTTAGTGAAAGCTTCCGTTTGCATATCAACGCATAATTCCATTTTATTAATGAATTACTGAATTGCGACTTTTTAGGAGAACTAGGATGCGCTTCTCTACCTATTTGCTACGTATATTCGTCATATTTAGAGGCGATTTGTTTGCACAGTGTATTCGAAAACTTCCGTTGCCGTGACGGAACTGGAATTATCCACATTCAAGGAATTCATCGATCTTTGTGACAACATACAGCTCCTCCACCCTCATAGGTTTTCTGTAATGCAAAGCCTAACAATTTACCGCTCTAACGCATGGAGAGAGCACAGGGTGTATTGCGATGAAAAACGAATTCCTTAGATCATTCGAGACATAAATCATGTGTTTTCTGTTCTATACATGCGAAAATCAGATAACAATGCATTATATACAAATGAAAGTGGAGCGGGGATGTTGGTGTGTGCGTTGTTCGCCTAGCTCCACGGGAGTCGGGTGTACGGTTCAGAACTGGGCCAGATCGGGATCGTCAGGGCTGGGAAAACAATGAGGTTCAAAATGTATTTAGAGGAAGCTATTGTAACCATATATGTTCATTGGTGACGAGAGTCTTCTACCTCTTTCACATATATTAAAGAAAGTCGAGGATATTCCATTTGCGAGCATATCACGAGCCAATGCCAATGTGAGAAAAAGTCTAAAAAATCCTCACATGCGATCCATTTACAAAGGAATGGAAAGAATTGTCACATTATCTCCTAATTTCACTTCACCATCTGTTTCCTATTTGGCTTAATCATACGCATATTGTTAACCTGTAAATCCAATATCTCCGGCTTTTTATGGTACGCATGTATTTTTGTTATTTCTTCTTATATTCTTTCTTTGTTTGGGTTTTATATTTTGCCTATTTGCCTTGTGTTCGGGTTTGTTTACGGGTTCGAACATTACAGCAAATGCTTTGTGAAAATCAGTTGGAATATGTGTATATACCAGATAAATGATATCTGTATAAAATCTTGCTGTGGATTACAGAGCAATTTGCTTGATGCAGGTCTTCAAAACCATCTATTGTTCAAGTCATCTACAACATGAGGTGCTTAAGATGTTGCGCTGCAGTGGATGATGTTAATGTTCCTTAGAACAAATACAGTGTGTTGAAAACCTTTTTTAGTAGAACGGACTTGTTGGTACTGTTATTTCTATCATTGTTACAAATGCAAACATATTTCTCCATCAGTATACTTGTATCATTGCGTCAATATATATTATTAATGTTTTATTCTGAGATCTGTGGAAGATATTTGTTCATTCGAATATTATATTTTTTCAACAAATGCACTTGCCCCTATGGATATACTGCGTCTGTTTGATGGTATTTTATTTCCTCATATTAGTTAATATTGTTATTCGTTTTGAAATCTTTGGTCCTACGAGTGGAATTAAAACTCTGCGTGAGAAGAGTTCAAACCAATAGGTGTGAAGTATTTCCTCCTGCTCAGTATATTTCATACATACAATACACCTATTAAACACGCCGTTCTGAATCAGTGATATTTGTCACCTCCTACTATGACACGATAACAAACAATAAATTGAGCTGATTTTCCTCCTGATAGTTGTTATCATTCATTTCATGGACGAATGTTGTTGGGTGGAGACCGTTTCATTGCACGGAAAAGGTCAACTATGTTATTGATGAACTTCCTGCTACAAGACGGTTCCGGCTCGTGTGATTTTATCAGTGATTAGTAACAGTCCTGCATTGGCGTTTTAGCGGAAGTACGATGACTCTTTAGTTTCTCATGTTTCTTGATTTCAAGAACACTACTGGGCATTCCGCTGTAAAGTATTCCCTAACTACCAGTGGGGGTTCACGAGGCTACTAAAATGCTTTTGTTGATCTCTGACTTGGTTACCTGTATATTATGATCATTCCCCAAAGAGTGCGTTGTATATTGTGTCAATCTGTCTATAGACTTCAGATGCAGTGATGCACAGACATGTCACATGCCTAATAGTTGTGAGTGAGTGAGTGAGTGAGTGTATTGTTACTCCGTAACCCTGCAACATTCCGGCTCTGTAAATGATCGAGTTTGGACCAGACAACCCAGTGACAAACAGCATGGTCATCGAATTACGCAACTGGGATATGATGTACTTTGCCAACCATGCTAGCGAGCCTGAACACCCGACCTCTCTAGTCGCGTAGATCAATTTTAAAGTAATTCGTCACCTATTGCATGTCTAAAATATCTTCCGTGCAATGAAATATAGATCATACTACATACACAATTACGTTCCTAAGTAAGGGAAACGATTTGAAAAGGCTTTGTATTTCATACAATGTACTCATAATTTACCTCTCGACCATTGATAGAAACAACTGTATCCATGGCTACATGATTTCAGTAAGTGTGAAAGGATTAACTGTGTGGTTGGTCGTGGTTTTGTTAGAGGTGATAGAACACTGCTGAATAGATATTTGTTGCAGAAACACGTGGGCAGCTGTGGCCGTCGCACACGATATCAATAATATATTACCAAATGGTAAAATATTTTCCTGTGTATTCATGGGAAACAGCTACACCCATCAATACATAATAATACAACGATTGCTCGTGTGTCAGGAAGTTCTGTGGTTCGGTGATAACAGGGAAATCTCCCACAGGGATATTAAATCCTTGTATGACACGTGAGCAACATTATCACCGACACAGGTAGCCAGGGCATTGTATTACCTCATGCTATTATACACTTTTTCCATATTCATAAGAAAAATATCAATTGACTGATTCCGACTTTATCGCGACTATTGAATAGTGGTACTTTAGAGAAAGCTCATCGTGCCTGCCATGAAGAAAGTAAAATGGAAAAACAGCCAAAAGCAAGTCAATCGCTCTTCTTTAATACACGGTAACATATGGTACAACTAGGAACAACCTGAAGAACAGGAACACAAATACTGACCACACATCAGATCGGATTCACACATGCCATAGAATGTTAGTTACATGGATTGTGCTCATTTTGTTGATCACTGGATTGTCTGATCTAGGCCTGATTATGTACCCGTTTGTGTGACAGAGAAATGACTTTAACTGCATCCTGGCGTGTCTGTCTAGCCTTAACTTGTCACTCAGGTGCTAAATTCATCACACTGATCATGATACTATTTATGTTTGTTGATTAAAAGACAAAACACTCACACAGTTCTGACTTAAATGAAAGCTATCAGCATCTATAAATCTCTTTACATATATGGCTCCTTATACTCTCATCGTTAATCACATCCCTGTTTAGCGGGCTTTAAAAAACACAAACCCGACACAAAAATTTACCCAAATCTGTAACTTCAACTGTTGTCAGCGTGTAGACGGGTATGCTTCGTGACAAAAAGTCATCCATACATATCTGAGGATTTGGAATCAACAATCCTTCCCTGAAAACACATCTTCTTGGGAGGGGCGATATTGCAGGTGTCCATCAACCGGATATAAACGTTACAGTGCAGATCGTGGCAGAAAACGTTACAGTGCACGTCGCGGCAGAAACTAACATATTCGAAACATTTGTGTGAATATTGACAAGGTGATGGAGGAAAACCTATCGCTACAAGAGGAGAAGAGTAAACAGAGACAACAAAACCCTTTCCACCTTCGAAGAAATATCTGCTGAAAGCAGCGTCGATTGTACAATTATTTCTCTAGTGTAACACTTTGAATAGACAACTACCAGGTGTCACTCTGACCTATTACCATGGCAACCAACCGTAAGAAGCATATGAACGGGTTATTCCGGGTATCAACGTTTATGTTGCGTGTTTTACGACAGGTTCTTGAATGAGACGCAGCCTATTTTGTGGGAATCTCAAATGACACAAAAACATTCTGACCTCTGTGGTAAGAGTGTTCCCACACTCAGCGGTTGCTATTGTGACGATTAAGGGTGTAATCTAATACGACAGAAGGCCCTCCCATGTGAACGGCACAGGGCACAGGCGACGTTAATCTAACAGATGACAAAGATGAAAATGTCTCAGTTCTATATTGCGTGAGTTGTTTGATCCGTCGGGCGACGTGCCATAGATTTATCAAGGATACGCTGTTCCACCGGAGTATGAATCCTAGACCCGCATAAGTTCATGTTATTAAATTTTGTCCTCCTTAGAGGATACATAAATCTCAAAACGTTCAAAGTCAGTGTAACTTCTCTTTAATCATAGAATCATAGCCGAAGAGATGGTGTAAGTCCAGCTAGGGTGTACGCAGGTATCAAAACTTTTGTACGTCCTCATGATCACTAGTATGGTGTATCTACTCTCAGTTGTTGCAACCTATAACCTGTTTCTATAGTAGATCATCTGTAGTAGCTATGAGTGCGAGTTACTTGCTAGTTTCTAATCGAAACCTGTGATAATCTAGTTGTTTTGCTTCCCTTCCTTGACACAGTTTAATACATTTTCATTTGTTTAATATGAAATTATAACTTGTCTCTTTGTCGGGATATGGCTGAAATATTGCCGATGTGATTTAACATCTTAACTCACTCACTCACTCACTGACTCATGCTCTTCGTGAAAATGTTACTACGTTTAGATCAGCTCAGTACACATGCTGCTGACACGCTATGGTATTTACAACCAGGGCCCCGTTTCACAAACCTCTAGTAAGCCTAAGATATCGTCACTTTTCAGGTAGCATTCGAACGTCCTATGTTACAGTATAGGAGGTACGAATGTTACGAGAAACTTTACGAGAACTTAAGCTTACGATATGCTTACGTTAGGCTAACGTCTTCATAAAACAAGCGCACTACAGGACAGGTTCTTAGCAGAACCAACAGTAAACTAAACAGTGCTACAGGGCGAGTGAGTGAGTGAGTGAGTGAGTTAAAATTTAACGTCACATCGGCAATATCTCAGCCATATCGTGATGAGAACATCTAATATCAAAATTATTAGCACTATTTAGACAATACAATATAAAAACAGACTATAGATCGCCAACAACTGAAGGTAGATCACCACACTAGGGACCATGGGGACTTACAGTACCTTTGCTACCTACATGGACCCTAGTTGGATTTACATCATCCCCTCAGCTGCTGGCGATTGTACGAAAGGTTAGCCGAAATTAAAAGAACATGAATACTACGATTAAAAACCTGGTAGACTTTAATTTACTGTGAATGTTTGTGGACTTACGTACCCTCTCAGGAGGACAATAATCTTACAATACTTCAACCCCCTTTGAGGGTACAGCCACCAACAATTCAAGTTACTAATTCAAACTACCAATCATTAAAATACATCTATTTACAGAAACATATTATTCAAAATTCAACCACAAAATCAATTTCTTTTAAAAAACCTATAATAAAATGAGAATTAACGTTGGTAAAAAGATCCTTCATTGTTTTTACTGTAAAATACTTATCCCTTGTTCACAAATGGAATTAAAACTAGCATGGAAAGTTAAAAACAACATCACCATTAGGATATTACACTATAAAATCAGGCTTTTGATCGCCAACAACTGAAGGTAGATCACCAAACTAGGGACCATGGGGACTTACAGTACCTTTGCTACCTGCATGGACCCTAGTTGGATTTACACCATCCCTTCAGCTGCTGGCGAGTGTACAATATGCCAGCCAAACTTAAAACAACATGAATACTACGATTAAAAACCTGGTAGATTTAAATTTACATGGAATGTTTGTGGACTTACACCCTCTCAGGGGGACAATAATTGTACAATACTTCAACCCCCTTTGAGGGTACAGCCACTAACAATTCTAGTTCCTAACCTAAACTACCAATCATTAAAATACATTTATATACAGAACATAGTACTCAAACTTCAACCAAGAAATCAATTTCCTTTACAAAAACAATAATTAAATGAGCGCTGACTGTGTTAAAAAGATCCTTAACAGTTTTTACAGAATAATACTTATCCCTTATGATGGAGAATTCAACACAGTCAAGCAGGATATGCTTGACCGTGACTCTCTCATCACAAGGGATACAAAACGGAGGATTCTCACCTTTTAATAGGTATGCATGAGTGTATCTTGTATGGCCAATACGACATCGTCGCAAAATAACTTCTTCAAATCTGGACTGACAACCCAAGTATGTATAACCAATGTAGGGTTTTATTTCATGTAGTTTATTTATACCTACTTGGGTGTCCCACTTCTTCTGCATCAGAACACGAGTGTAAGCTCTAATGCTAGCTTTGTAGTCAGAATAAGGAATAAGAAGTGGTGTCACAGATTTGTTGAGTGCTGCCTTAGCAGCAAGATCGGCCATTGCGTTACCGGAAATGCCAACGTGGCTGGGTAACCAACAGAAGACGATTTCGTACTGGCCAGTAGCAAGATCATTATATAATTCAATAATTTCAATTAAAAGTGGATGTTTACAAGGACGATTTTTAATCGTCTGAAGACAAGAAAGAGAGTCGGAATAGATTATAGATTGTTTATGTTTATGGCGTCTTTTAATATATTTAAGAGCTGTTAGTATGGCGTTAGCGTCAGCGGTAAAAATAGAACTGTTGTCTGGTAATCTAGAAGATATTGTTCTGGATCCAATGACAGTGGCACAAGCTACTGCGCCACCGTCCTTGGACCCATCTGTAAATAAGGATTTATAACTGCTATATTTATGTTTCAATTCATTATATTCTTGTTTATACTGTAATTCATTAGTTTCTGATTTTTTAAATGACGTTAATGTTAGGTCAACTTGTGGCCTAACCAACTGCCAGGGAGGAGAAGAAAGAAGACGGGAAGGAGCTATATTTTCCAGCTCAATGCCGGCAGCAGCAAGAAATGGTTTAATTCTTAAACCAAGAAGCGGTACAAGCAAAGATTTCATATTGTATGAGTCCTCACACAGAGGACTGAAAACACAGTTATATGCAGGGTTTGACTCACCGGAATATAATGTTGTTACATACTGTAAAGCTAATTTGATACATCGCTGCTCAAGAGATGGCTCATCGGCCTCAACGTACAGGGTGTCAACAGGTGAAGTTCGAAAGGAGCCAAGACAAAGTCTTAGACCTTGATGGTGAACAGAATCTAAAACTTTCAGGCTGCTTTTACAGGCTCCACCATATACACTGGAGCCATAATCAAGTTTTGACCGGATCAGTGATCGATAAAGTTGCAGGAAGGTAGCTTGGTCCCCTCCCCATTTAGAATTTGAAACGACAAGTGCCTTCAGGCATTTAGTTTTGAGGGATTTGATATGTGGTAGAAACGTTAAATGTGAGTCAAAAATTAATCCCAAGAACTTGGCCTCCTTTACAACTTTGATGGGAGTGCCATCTAGAGATAGTTCTGGGTCCTTATGTGGTTTATATGTTCTCCAAAAATGTATACAATTAGTTTTGGACTTCGAAAATTTGAAGCCATTTTCAAGACACCATTTATTTATTCTGTTTGAACACAACTGCAGTTGCCGCTCAATGGTATCCATATTTTTACCTCGGCAAGAAATATTAAAATCATCCACGAAAAACGATCCATCAATTGAATCGCTTAAAACTTTCGATAAACTGTTGATCGTGATGCTAAAAAGAGTGACAGATAAAATACTACCTTGTGGAACACCCTGATCCTGACTGTAATGATCAGCGAGGGTAGAACCCACACGGACTTGAATTTGCCTGTCATTTAAAAAGTTGGCTATGAATTGAGGCAAACGACCTCGCAAACCAAAATCATGTAAATCTCTTAAAATGCCATATTTCCAGGTTGTGTCATATGCTTTCTCAAGATCAAAAAAGATAGACACAGCATGTTGTTTATTAATCAGCGCATTTTCAACAAATGATTCTAAACGCACTAAGTGATCGACAGTACTTCTGTTTTTACGGAAACCACATTCTATGTCTGCGATAAGGTTATTGGTTTCCAAGTACCAAACAAGTCGATTATTTTTCATGCGTTCCATGGTCTTGCAAACACAGCTAGTTAGTGAAATAGGTCGATAATTAGACGGATCCGTATGATCACGTCCAGGTTTAGGTATTGGTACTCCTATGGCGTCACGCCATGAGGGAGGAAAGTTACCCGATGTCCAAATATCATCGAAAATATTGAGAAGAGTTTCTAGGCAGGATTCCGGTAAGTGCTTCAGGAGTTGATAATGTATGTTATCAGCTCCAGTAGCAGTGTCATGAGTTTGACCAAGAACAGTATGGAGTTCATGAATAGAAAACGTTTCATTATAATCTTAACCATTATCGGAATTGGAATTAATAAGTTTCTTTTCTTCTTGTTTTTGATATTGCTGGAATTTTGGTACATAATTTGGAGAGGAAGAGTGTTTCGCAAGGGTTTCACCTAGTTTATTAGCAATATCTGATTTATCAGGAAGTGACTGATCTCCATGTTTAAGATGATGGACAGTAGATTTAGTACCTTTACCTTTGATTTTCTGGACCATGTTCCATACCTTGGACATGGGTGTCCGAGAATTTATTTTGGATACATAATTTTGCCAAGATTGGCGTTTATTCTGTTTAAACGTACGCCGTGCTTTAGCATTTAAAACGTTAAATTTATTTAAATTATGTACCATAGGATGGCGACGGAAACTTCTTATGTGTGGAACTACAGAGGAACTTGGTATACACTCATCAGCTATGGAATTCAGTTCATCAGAAAAAAGATTTAATAGCATCAGGAACGTCAATAAAACGTTCGGGTTTTCAGCACACAGTGTTTCATATAAAACCCACTTACCCTTTTTAAAATTCTGTCGTGATGATGGAGGAACATCAGATGGAAATAGGTTTTAATATAGTAGGAAAATGGTCACTTCCACACAGGTCATCGTGGACTGACCATTCGAATTCATTTAATAGTTCTGAATTTGTCAATGATAAGTCGAGAGCAGAATAAGTCCCTGTCCCAGGGTGTAACTATGTGTTGGAACCATCATTATAAATACATAAATCATTGTCAGAACAAAAGTCCTCCAAACATTTGCCTCGAGTGTTTGTATTTACACTACCCCAGAGTGGATTGTGCCCATTTAAATCTCCCATTATAATACAGGGCTTCGGGAGCTGATCATATAGAGCTTGAAGATCGGTTTTGGCAAAAGCCGAAGACGGTGAAATATAAAGACAGCATAGCGTAACCGCTACATGTGAAGTAATTATCACTGCAACAGCCTGCATATTAGTATTAAGTGAAACAGGGCTTTGAATAACGTTTTGTTTGACTAGAATGGATGATCCGCCAGTGGCCCTATCACCCGGAGGTGAAAAACAATGATATGCATCAAAATGACGAAGGTCAAATGTATCTGTTTGCTTTAAATATGTCTCTAGGAGATATGACGCTGAAGGTGTGAAATCTTGGACTAATAGCTGTAATTCATGTAAATTTGTCCTCAATCCTCTGCAGTTCCACTGTATAATATTATTGGAATAAACTATCTTTTAGGGGGATTTATTGGGGATCTACCCCGCACTCTTTTGGAGGGCGACAAGCTATGTGCCCTAGAATGGACGTTTTCAGAAACGCCCATGTCCTCAAGAGACCCATATTTATTAAACAGTTGAATTTTGTTCTGTGACCCTTTAGGAGCTCTGCTTCTTTGTTGTTTTGAAGCATCAGGCTTTGGCTTCGGTTTACTTTTCACAGTGTGTTGACTATCACCTGTCGATTGAGACTTTGAGTGTGACTGAGATGATGATTTGTGATCAGAAGAAGACTTTTATGTACTAGGAAGTGATTCCTCAGTCTGTGATGATATAGCAGTGCACAAAGGCTGTGGAGAATCACAATTGACCCAAGTCAAGGTAGTTTGGCAGCCTGTGGTTGATGTTGTTTTAGAGCTACACCCCGATGATGTTTTTGTTACTGTAGCATAACTTTCCGAAAGTTCAGATGTCTTTACCAGTTTTTTGGCCTCGGAAAAAGAGATATTTTGTGTAAATTTCATTTTATTGATCTCCATTTGCTCTTTCCCAATAGGACACTGTTTAGAAAATGACGAATGGTCGCCTGAGCAATTGGTATATTTTTTATAATCACTGTCACAGTCTTCTGTTGTGTGTGTCTTCTCACCACAGTGAGCATACACAACAGACAATGTGCAAGTATTTACGCCTTGTCCATATTTCTGGCATTTAAAACACCTGGGGATGAAAAAGTAAACAGATAGGTGTTCGTTTTAATGCTTTCACTGTTTCTCCGAGTTGAAAAGCGCTTGACGTAGAGTACACCTTGATCCTTCATTTCAGATCCTATATCAAGTTCCGACATATCATCAAACAATCGGTTTCGATCTCTCACGATACCTTTGCTTGAATTCAAGGTTTTGTGTGCAGAAACCGTGACCGGAATACCCACGAAAGATTTGATGTTCAGCAAATTAGTTGCTTGTTGCTTTTTTCCGCACTCTACTAACAGGGCACCTGAACATAAGCGTCTTATGTTCTTCACATCCCCTGCAATACCTTGAACACCCTTGGATACAGCAAAGGGGTTCAACTTTAATGGTGTCTTGTCAGGAGTCTCAATCACAATGAAACGCGGCCAATACTCAATCGATGCAGACGGTCTATGGTCACTATCAACAGGGTCAATATCAAGTGGACGTATTGTTTTTTTTTGTTGGGTTCTCATAAGCCATGGTTAGTTTAAATGGTTCATCACCCGAGCTTCCCACCCACCACGGAGAATCACAAGGACAATGCTAAAGTAAACGGGCCTCCAGCTTACAGCACCAAGGATACTCGGATGACATACTCCAGCAGAAGAATTAAAACATTAATAATTCCACCAGATTGGCCCATGAGCCACCGCCTTTTGGGCATGAAATTGGAAATTCTGAAGATCCAAAAGTCGGCCAAGACCTAATATTATACATCTTACGATTCTCAAACTTTTGTGTAACATTACATACAGTAATGTTCAGGGCTTGGCGTGACCAGCCGATTGGTTGAACCGGGCCCATTCAACCTCCCGTCTAGGTGAAGTCAGGGCCGAAGTTCTGTGTTGAGCAATAGGAACACTGGTCTTGCTCCCATTGCCCTCAGCCATCAGGATCCCCTCCTCCACCGACACAGGGCCGCAACCCACGGCAAACGGGTTGGTGGACCAAATACCCTCCCGGGTCCACTACGGGGGTGTCGGCGAGCTCTTGGCGGTACCCAGCACCCACCACGAGGAGGTGGCTCGCCACGGATGCCTCTAAAGGGCGAGTTTACACGAAAATGAACCGTTCTGTCTTCCACGTTTTCATCATAAGATATCCTTGACAGGTGGTTCTATAGCCAAAGCAACACAGACATCAGAAGTAACTAACTTTTGGTCTGGTGTTACAAGTTAAGTTTCTGCATTAACCAAGATTTCTGTGTCCACAATGAATACATCATAGCTTATGTCCCGTGGAAATGACGTCATTGATGCCGAAATTATTTATGATTGACGTCTTGGACCCATTTCACGTGGGTTCCACGCTGTTACATTGTACAAAAATAACATCTAGCAAAATATATCAGATGGTGCACGGTGAAAGACCCACTATTTTCAAATGTAAATGACGCCCATCTCGGATTACCTTTTTACACTGTGTATTGTTCTGATACTGTGAGTGATCCGATTATCTACCCGTCGCATACACTTGCTGATGTATACGTGTTATATCATCCATGTCAAGAACATCGTAGCAAAAGTGCAGTAAACACAAGCGTATTCTAATTATTTGAAAGAATCAACAGGGCGATAACTCTCGACTGTTTAGCTCGGCATAAACTTCAGCACTTATAGTGCAGGTTATATATTTTTTTGTAAGAAAAATAGTATACAGTTTACAAACACTGATATTAAGTAGTTAAAGATCTATTTTGGTTCATATACGACGATACGTGAGTTTTCGTGTACACTTCCACTTTACACTTGTTTTCATGGATTGTCAATTATGGCAACATACTTAGTCTCCTTCCTCTGAGTTACCATACGGTCGATGGCTGCTAAGCCCTATTAGTATCCTTAGAATACCCGTGTATCTTATATATTCACACAGGCTGTGGCGTCCTATCATTATAACAGACAGGACTTGAAAGTCCTTGATCTCACCAGCCGCCACTTCCAGATAAAAAGTAAAATATTACTTAAAACACCAAATACCTAAGCTGTGTACCAACACAAGCCACGTGGATCTTCAGATCCTACTTGTGCAATTGTACAATCGTACAACTCAAGTGTAATAGTTATCGAGTTTTCTCTGAACTAGAGCTGGGGCAAACTCACTCATTTTGTGAGAGGTTTATATCGTGCGGTAGTCATATAAAGACATGATTCCTGCATATGCATATGCAGAAATTGGGACACGCGACCGTGTAGTCGATCGAAAGAAGGCAAGAAATTGTGATGAGGGCAATGTATTAAATATGAATTGTTTTGGAAATTGGCAAGGACTGATATGAAACGTGACAGTGAATTGTTGAAAGTAAAGTCACACCATGGAAATGCGATTTTTGAATTAATACACGCAGCGTCGTGTCCAAGGGTTGCGAGGATAAGTTGAATCAGATTACTGTGTTACTCATGCACAATGAGTACAGTTATAGTACGTGGGCATCGTACAGTTCTGAGCCTACAATACTTCTGCTATGTGCAAGGAAAAAATCATCGTTTGATATTGAAAATAGTTTCTATCATTCACACAAAGGTAATATTGACATGTAGGTTTGAATAAATAAATTATTTTTCAATATCGTGCAATTACGTTCATAATGCACAATGGACACAATGTGTGAAGCCCATCTCTGGTGCCCTCCGCCGTGATATCGATACACGCGACGTAAAGCTCAGACTCGCCCACTCACAATATGCCAATACACCTACACAGTAATGTTTATTGGATAAACAATAAATTTACGGAATTATTTTTTACGGAATGACATTTTTACAAGATGTTGTTCTATCGATAGCTCCAGTTTATTATTCATAAATGGCAAACTCAGCATTTAGATTCTGGGCATGATGTAAGGATACCCTTCACATGGAATACAATTAAGAACAAACCAAATAGTGACAGGACAGTGACAACCCATGACAGGATATCGGTACATATAAGCATTATTGTGTTTTGGCACGGGACATATGTTTGTGGTTTTAGGATCTCTCACTCAAGAAACGGCACCCGTGGCGAGCCACCTCCTCGTGGTGGGTGCTGGGTAACGCCAAGAGCTCGCCGACACCCCCGTTGTGGACCCGGGGGGATATTTGGTCCACCAACCCGTTTGCCGTGGGTTGCGGCCCTGTGTCGGTGGAGGACGGGATCCAGGTGGTTGAGGGCACTGGGGGCCTGTGACCGCGTTCCCTTTGCTCAACACACCCCTTCGACCCTTACTTCACCTAGACGGGAGGTTGAATGGGCCCGATTCAACCAATCGGCTGGTCACGCCATGCCCTGTGCGTAGAACTATTTTTTGCACAGTTAGTCCATTGGATATTGGTGTCTTTGATATCTGTTATCCAAATATTTTCAAATTATTCCTGATTTTAAATTGCCTAGAGTCCTATGCCAGAAGGCGGTGGCTCACGGGCCAATCTGGTAATGTCAACCTCTGAATTCTGTATGCCTCCAATTACCTGTTTAGGGCTGAACCAGCCTGACTGTGCTTTTTGGTAGGCAAATATGGCTATTCACGTTGTATTTGCTGGAGTATACCACTCTTGAAGCCCTGGCGTTGTAGATGGTTGCCTCTGCAACATCGTCCTTGTTGACACTCGATGGCGGGTGGGGGTCAAGGGTGCTGAATATTACTCACACGCCATGTCTCAAAACCCCAATCCTGGTTCATTGAAGGCAAATAAACGTCGCCACGTAGAATCTTTATCCTCTGATGAAGAAGTTTCTTCAGATGTAGCTAATTCTTGGCCAAAGTTCATTGTTATCTCTTCTTTTGACGGAAACCCACTGAAACTTAATCCTTTCGCTGTGTCCAAAGGCATTCAAAGTGTATGTGGAGAGGTGAAAAATGTCACTGTTCTCCGAAGTGGTTCACTGCTTGTTGAATGTGCACGGAGGCAACAATCTGTCAATTTGCTGAACCTTCAGCAATTTGTTAACACCAAGGTTGTTGTCACGGTGCACAAGTCACTCAATTCATGTAGAGGAATAGTGCGGGATTATGCAAAGTGTCTGTCTGACATGACAGAAGATGAAATATCAGCTGCTTTAAAAAGTCAAGGTGTTACATCTGTAAAACGGTTCACTAGGAAACAGGATAACACTATTGTCAAAACACACACTTACCTCCTTACCTTTGCCTTGTCCTCTTTGCCCAAATCTATAAAGGCCGGGTATTATAACATTGCTGTGGAAGTGTATATACCAACACCACTGAGATGTTTTAAATGCCAAAGATTTGGTCATGGTACCAAGACTTGCAATCACAAGGTTATCTGTGTCCGTTGCAGCGGGGCGCATGAGAGCTCTGACTGCAATAATGAAATCAAGTGTGCTAACTGTCACGGACAGCACTTAGCATCATCCAAATCATGTCCTAGATTTGAAACCCAATCTAAAATCCTCAAAATTAAGTACACAAACAATATCTCTTTCAGTGAAGCAAGAAAATTAGTTTCCACTGTCACACAGTCTACTGCTTCTACTTACTCCGCTGCAGTTTCTTTAACTCAGCAAACTCAATTTTCACATGTTGTCACAAGACAATCAGTCTCATGTCAAACAGATTTGTCTTGGGTGACAGATAAGCAGATCAGCCTTGGTAACTTTATCTCATCTCCAACTTTGCAGAAATTTCATCAGCCTCTCAGACGGACGATCTCCCTGAACCGCTATCTGTCCATACGCTTCATTCTACAAGTGACCAAGAAAATGAGAAAAGTCAACTATCAAGAAATAAAAAGAAACATTCAAAGAAAAAGGGTAAAACGCTAATGCATTTGGAGCTGCCTTCCACTTTGGAAACCCCTGTGACGGTTCATAACTCATTTGAACCGCTTGAGATGGATATCACTTCCTCGCACTGTATCGTGCCTGGGAGTGGTCCTTCTACATGTCCTAGATCCCCAGTTCAGCCCCCATGAGTGGCTCAAATCTCATTCAGTGGATTTGCAGAGGACTCAGGAAAAATTTCAATGAGATACAATTATTAGTCCAGGATATTCAGCCCATAGCAGTTTGTCTCCAAGAGACGTATCTTAAATCTACCGACGACTTTGCTTTAAGAAGATACAACTGTTACCATTCCTTCTCTCCACCCGGAGATAAGGCTTCAGGAGGATCTTCTATTTTGATTCGTCAGGATGCCATAAACAGCTCCATTCCTCTTAAGACAAATCTCCAAGCTGTTGCTGTACGGCTGACTATGCACATTGTATTTACTCTGTGTTCACTGTATATCCCTCCATCTACGACACTGCAACAATCTGATCTTCAACAGCTATACGATCAGCTTCCTAGGCCCTGTATTATCATGGGGGACCTGAATGGACACAACCCTCTTTGGGGAAGTATAACTACAAACACCAAAGGGAGAATACTCGAGGAATTCATAAATGACAATAATCTGTGCATATTTAATGACGATTCAAACACGTACTTACATCCTGCCACTGGAACGTATTCAGCACTGGACGTTTCTCTTACAGATGCGAACTTATTAACTGAATTTGAATGGTCCGTTCATGACGACCTTTGTGGCAGCGATCATTTTCCCACTGTTCTGACAGCGACCAGCCCACATGCTGCTTCATCGTCATCTAGGTGGAATTTTAAAAATGCAAACTGGCACCTGTATGAGGTATTGTGTTATTCAAATCTAACTCCTGACCATTTTAATAATACCGAAGATCCAATTCAGATAAGCTCAATGCCATAGCTGATCACACAATACCTAAGTCCTCTGCAAATCCTCACATTCGTAAACCATGGTTTACCAATGAATGTAAACAAGCCAGAAAGTGTAGGAAGAAAGCTGAAAAATACTTTCGTCGACATCCCACAGTCCATAATTTAGACAAAGTAAAACTTTCAAAAGCCAAGGCTCGACGTGCATTCAAACGAAATAAACGTCAGTCTTGGCACAACTATGTTTCCAAAATCAGTTCTCGTACACCGATTTCAAAAGTGTGGAATATGATTCAACGTATCAAGGGTAAAGGCTCGAAATCTTCTGTTCATCATCTCAAGGATGGTGACTCTTTATTGACAGGAACGGCTGACATTGCCAACAAACTTGGTGAAACACTATCTAAGCATTCCTCTTCAACCAACTATGTCCCTGAGTTTCAGACATACCAGAAACAACAAGAAAAGAAAAGAATTAATTTTAACTCAGACAATGGTGAGGATTACAACGAACTATTTTCACTGCATGAGCTACATACTGCCCTTGAGCAAGCTCATGATACAGCAACAGGAGATGATAATATTCACTATCAGCTCTTGAAGCATTTACCGGAATCATGTTTGGAAACACTTCTACACATTTTTGATACTATATGGACTTTGGGGAATTTCCCATCTTCGTGGCGTAATGCCATTGTCATCCCTATACCAAAACCTGGTCGGGATCACTCTGATCCGTCGAATTACAGACCCATTTCTTTAACGAGCTGTGTCTGTAAAACCATGGAACGAATGGTAAACAATCGTTTAATTTGGTATCTTGAAACCAACAATCTTATTACAAATATTCAATGTGGTTTCAGGAAAAATCGAAGTACCATTGATCATTTGGTACGTTTAGAATCCTTTGTCAAAAATGCTATCGTCAATAAACAACATGCTGTATCAATTTTCTTTGATCTCGAGAAAGCTTATGATACGACCTGGAAGCATGGTATTTTAAAGGATTTACAGGATTTGGGTTTGAGAGGCCGTTTGCCTCTTTTTATATCACAGTTTTTAAAAGACCGGCAATTTCAAGTCCGAGTGGGTTCAACCCTGTCTGATCATTACAATCAGGATCAGGGTGTCCCTCAAGGTAGTATTTTGTCTGTTACGTTATTTAGTATTAAGATCAACAGTTTATCCAAGGTTTTAAATGATTCCATTGATGGATCATTATTTGTGGATGATTTTAATATTTCTTGTCGTGGGAAAAATATGCACACTATTGAGAGACAACTGCAGTTATGTCTCAACAGAATAAATAAATGGTGTCTTGAAAACGGCTTTAAATTTTCTAAATCCAAAACTAATTGCATACACTTTTGTAGAAAATATAACCCACATAAGGACCCTGAACTATTTTTAAATGGCACTCCCATCAAAGTTGTAACGGAGGCCAAGTTTTTGGGTTTAATTTTCGATTCTCATTTAACGTTCTTACCACACATTAAATCCCTTAAAGCTAAATGCCTGAAGGCACTAGACTTGTTAAAGGTTGTTTCTAATTCAAAATGGGGAGGGGATCAAACGACCCTCCTTCACTTATATAGATCGTTGGTACGATCGAAACTTGATTATGGCTCGATCGTCTATGGTGGAGCCTGTCAGAGCAACCTACAATTACTTGATTCCGTCCACCACCAGGGCCTAAGACTTTGTCTTGGGTCTTTTCGAACTTCTCCTGTTGACAGTCTGTACGTTGAGGCCGATGAACCTTCTCTTAACCACCGCCGTATAAAGCTCTCTTTACAATATATTACCAAATTATTTTCTACTGAGTCAAATCCTGCATTTGACTGTGTCTTTAACCCTCTTTATGAGGATATGTATAACAAAAAGTCTTCTCTTGTCCCGCCTCTTGGGCTCAGAATTAAGCCATTTATTGCTGCTGCTGGTATTGAGCTGGACAATATAGCTCCTTCCCGACTTCATTCTTCTCCATGGCAGTTGGTGAGACCACAAGTCGACCTAACATTGACCTCAACATTGATGGATCCAAGGACGGTGGCACAGTGGCTTGTGCCACTGTCATTGGCTCCAGGACAATATCTTCTAGAATACCAGATAAAAGCTCTATTTTTACTGCAGAAGCAAACGCGATATTAACGGCTCTTAAGTATATTCAACGACATCCTAAACATAAACAGTATATAATCTATTCTGATTCTCTTTCTTGCCTTCAGGCTATAAAAAATGTGTCTTGTAAACATCCACTTTTAATTGAGATTATTGAATTGTATAATGATCTTGCTACTGGCCAATGCAACATAGTCTTTTGTTGGTTGCCCAGCCACGTGGGCATTTCTGGAAATACAATGGCCGATCTTGCTGCCAAGGCAGCACTCAACAAATCTATTACACCTCTTCTTATCCCTTACTCTGATTTCAAAGCTTGCATTAGAACTTACATCCGTGATCTGATGCAGAAGAAGTGGGACACCCAAGTGGGAAGAAATAAATTACACGCCATAAAACCGTATATTGGATATACCCACTTGGGTTGTCAGTCGAGATTTGAAGAGGCCATCATGCGACGATGTCGTATTGGCCATACAAGATACACCCATGTGTACCTGTTGAAAGGTGAGGATCCTCCGTTTTCTATCCCTTGTGATGAGAGAGTTACAGTCAAGCATATCCTGCTTGACTGTGTTGAATTCTCCATCACAAGGGATAAATATTTCAATGTGAAAACACTTCATGATCTTTTTAGCACAGTTAATTGTCCTTTAATCATTGTTTTTTTAAAAGAAATAGATTTTCTTGTTGAATTTTGATTAATATGTTAATATGTTGATAATCTAGTCATTTTACTGTCCTTCGTTGACAGGTTTTTACTATATGCACGTCTTCATTTCAATATGTAACATGTTCACGTCACAATATGGCTGCAATATTGCCGATGTGACGTTAAATATTAGCTCACTCACTCACTCACTCACTCAAGAAACACACATTACTCACTGTTGTTGAGTCGGGTCACACCGCCGCAGCTGAGATCCCAGTGTTGCACTTGACAGTTGAATACCAGCCTTACCCCACCCAAGTGTGTTTCAGTGACATTGAATGTTATTGGTGAAAGACCCTGGTCACCAGCATGTAGTAATTGCGAGACATCACCTGTCTGCAGTGTGAAGTTTGAATCTGCTGAACAGTAGGAGCCTTGAATATCGTAATACGCAGTAATGTCCACGGTCAGTGACACTTCCTCGTGCAGGGTTAGAATATCTGTGTCTTTGTCACTGGTGATGTTGCATTCTGTTTTCTTGGGGGCTGTTAAATGAAAAGGGCTAAACTAAGAAGCCAGGGTAGTATAATATTGGCGTAAAGTATATGTTGCTATAATGATGTAAACATTAAATCAAATATTATGGAAATTTACAACCCATCAATCAAAATATTAGTCTCACTTAGAGCTCTCTCTAAGATACACGATTGAAACATGTAGGTGAAGATCCGAGTTGTGTTATTATTTCGGAAACTACTTCTTATATAGTATTTTTTATAAATACCATTTTGAATATGACAGGTACTGAAGATGTGACGCTCGCTAGGAACAAAAGTAACAGTACACCTAAAGCTCATTCTCCAAAAATCACGTCATTGTGAAGCGTCTGACGTCGTTAAAGCCGTCGATAGAGATAATCCCACAGATGTTTAATTGGGTTTAAAATCTGTGGATACAGAGAATCATAGAAGCACTGTTATATTCTGACTGGTGAAGAAGTTCATTGTGATGCGTACTGTATGGGGTGTGGCGTTATTCGGCTGAAGATTTTTATCTGGGGGTCGAAAACTCGAATTTCGTTTCTGTAATGAATAGCGGTGAGATTCCCCTCTATATGGACTTAGTCAGTTCGTGGGTTATAAGAAATGTTCGCCCACATCGATGCACTTCTCCATCCAAATCTGTCAGCCTACGTATTTATGATTATTGTCTTTACCAAGTGATGTGTTTTGGTGACTGATTACTTAGTTATACATGTAATCAATATAATTTGCTGTCATAATATTTTTATAGTTTGACTTGGATTAAAGTGCGTTGAAAAATTACCATCTACCCGTGCGTTTCCTTTTTGAGAGAGTATACTACTGAAACCTTTCAGTTACTGATTCTTTCAATAAGTCTCCCCAAATCAGTACAAGAAGGTACAAACTTTGTAAGCTTTATTGTTAATCTCTACTTCTATAGTCCACATGATCTAGGAATATAAGCTATGAGCTATTGGCTAGGAAAATATGCGACTGTGATTCCAGATAGAATACATAAAAAATTCATTACCGAAAACAGAAAGCTCATCCTGAGCAATAACGCTCTTCATTTTGATGGTTCCCATTACAAACAAGTAAAAGGTACTGCACAAATATGGCTCCTTCCTATTCATCGGGCTACATTGGACAGACGGGAGATTCCCGGCGTTCAGGAGTGAGACTTTATATCTCAGTGACGTCATAGTTTAGCAATATCGTTACACACAAAGTGTGGTCTCTAAAGTTACTCTTATGATGATCACATCAACAGTGTGAAACCGGTCGAATTTGATTAAATTATGTGTGTGCTAAGGATCTTCAGAGTGTATATAATTTCTCCACTAATTTGGGGAAATCAACTGCAAACTTTATTAATATGAACTGCATGAGGACGATGCATCAAATGTCTAAAACGCATGTGCAGATATCGTGCATGTAAAAGCTGCGCTTTGATGTCAAGTTGCATTGAAAAATTTCCAATTTTAACTCATTTTCATCATTTACTGAACTCATCACAGTTATCTTTTCAACATCCGGAATTTGTTTTACAATACATCTGTTCATGTTTAAACAATACCTTTAAACATAATAGAAATATTTTTCAATCTACTTTAGAACAGTTGACTGAAGTAAGAGGCTAATAAGTCTATAATTTTGATGAGTGCCATATTATTTTAAAACGATATTCTATTTTATATATCATATTTGGAATCTACATCAACAACAGATTATATACTCTTTGTATCTGCTTCATTTGGATGCGTGAAAACTAACCGAATTTAGTCACACCAGCACACTCTATACTCCACTGACTGCTGTCACATCTAAACACCAGTGCTACTTTGCCCAGAAATGAGTCGGTCACATTTAGTGTTACTAATGAGGTGTTATCCGTGACACTTGGTACAGAGTCAGCTTCCATCAGCAGGGTAGTCACATTTCCGGTCTGGAGGGAGATGCTGTGGGCGGTGGAGCAGTAGTAGTCTCGTACGTCCACCGTGAGGGACAGATCCTGGTACTGGACAAGTGAGTTTGTGTCCTGCTTACTGGTGATGCTACATGTTGGTGTCTCTGAAAAGTCAGTGAGAGAGCGATGTGAGGAGAGAAGGAAGAAGAACATAGTTTGAATTAATGAAAGTTGAGAAAACAAATCAAATCTTTCATTGACATTTCTCACCGACGATGTATAGGAGATGTGCATTCAGAAGTGTTTAAACATATGCTTAGCAAACCCATGCTCCAACCTTCGCTTGTTCAGTTGCGTCGATGCAACAGACAACAGTATTTATGTTAAAAGAAAGCTAGCTTTTAGATTCTAGTTTGGGAAAGACAGGTCAGTGATTTACACAAGTAGCGTCATCAATCAAGATATGTCGGATAGTGTCGGGTACGACACAGAGTTTAACGACTGACTGAGTTAATATTTAACGTCACATCGGCAATATCTCAGCCATATCGTGACAAGAACATTCAACAATGAAAAAGAGCATATAGACATTGTAAAAACCCGTCAACGAAGGACAGTAAAATAACTAGAATATCACAATTTCAAATAAAACTAGCATGGGAAGGTAGATCACCACACTAGGAACCATGGGGACTTACAGTACCTTTGCTACCTGCATGGTCCCTAGTTGGATTTAAACCATCCCTTCAGCTGCTGGCGATTGTACGAAAATGCTTGACCGTGACTCTCTCATCACAAGGGATACAAAACGGAGGATCCTCCCCTTTCAAAAGGTACACATGAGTATATCTAGTGTGGCCAATACGACATCGTCGTAAAATAACATCTTCAAATCTGGACTGACAACCCAAGTGGGTATAACCAATGTAAGGTTTTATCTCACGTAATTTATTTATACCCACTTGGTACCCACTTCTTCTGCATCAGATCACGGATATAAGATCTAATGGTGGCTTTGTAATCACTATAAGGAACAAGAAGTGGTGTCACAGATTTGTTGAGTGCTACTTTAGCAGCAAGGTCAGCCAGTGTGTTACCATTTTTTAAATGATGTTAATGTTAGGTCAACTTGTGGCCTAACCAATTGCCAAGGAGGAGAAGAAAGGAGACGGGAAGGCGATATACTTTCCAACTCAATACCGGCAGAAAAAATAAATGGTTTAATTCTGAGCCCAAGAGGTGGAACAAGAGAAGACTTTTTGTTATACAAATCCTCATGAAGGGGATTGAACACACAGTTATAGGCAGGGTTAGATTCATTAGAATATAATTTAGTAATGTATTGTAAATACACTTTTATACGACGTTGATTAAGAGATGGTTCATCGGCCTCAACGAAGAGACTATCAATAGGTGAAGTTCTGAAAGACCCAAGACAAAGTCTTAAGCCTTGATGGTGGACAGAATCAAGGAGTTTAAGGTTGCTTTTGCAGGCTCCACCATATACGATGGAGCCATAATCGAGTTTCGAACGTACGAGTGATCGATATAGGTGTAAGAGGGTTGCTTGATCCCCTCCCCACTTTGAGTTGGAAACAACTTTCAACAAGTCAAGAGCCTTCAGGCAGAAATGAGGCAGAAATGTTAAATGGGAGTCAAAGATTAGGCCCAAGAACTTGGCCTCCTTTACAACTTTGATTGGAGTGCCATCTAGAGATAGTTTAGGGTCCTTATGTGGTTTATATTTTCTGCAAAAATGTATACAATTAGTTTTGGATTTAGAAAATTTAAAGCCGTTTTCAAGACACAATTTATTTATTTTGTTTAAACAAAACTGCATTTGCCGTTCAATAGTATGCATATTTTTACCACGACAAGAAATATTAAAATCGTCCACAAATAACGATCCCTCAATTGAATCGTTTAAACATTTGACAAACGATTTATCTTTATACTAAAAAGTGTGACAGACAAAATACTGCCTTGTGGAACACCCTGATCCTGATTGTAATGATCAGACAGGGTAGAACCCACTCGAACTTGAAACTGTCTGTTATTTAAAAAGTTGGCAATAAATTGAGGCAAACGACCTTCAAAGCCGAAGTCATGTAAGTCTCTTAAAATACCATATTTCCAGGTTGTGTCATATGCTTTTTCGCGATAAAAAAAAATAGACACAGCATGTTGTTTATTAATTAGTGCATTTTCAACAAATGATTCTAAACGCACTAAGTGATCGACAGTACTTCTATTTTTACGGAAACCACACTGTATATCAGTTATAAGGTTATTTGTTTCCGAGTACTAAACAAGTCGATTATTTATCATGCGTTCCATGGTCTTGCAAACACAGCTAGTTAACGAAATCGGCCGATAATTGGATGGATCAGTATGATCACGTCCAGGTTTAGGTACTGGTACTACTATAGCGTCAGGCAATGATGAAGGAAAGTTACCTGATGTCCAGATATCATCAAAAATATTTAGGAGAGTTTCCAGACAGGATTCTGGTAAATGTTTCAGGAGTTGATAATGTATGTTATCAGCTCCTTTAGCAGTGTCATGAGCTTGATCAAGAGCAGTATGGAGTTCATGAATAGAAAACGTTTCATTATAATCTTCCCCATTATCAGAATTGAAATTAATGGTTTTCTTTTCTTCTTGTTTTTGACATTGCTGGAATTGTGGTACATAATTTGAAGAGGAAGAGTGTTTAGCAAGGGTTTCACCTAGTTTATTAGCAATATCTGATTTATCAGTAAGCAATTGATCTCCATGTTTAAGATGATGGACAGTAGATTTAGTACCTTTACCTTTGATTTTCTGGACCATGTTCCATACCTTGGACATGGGTGTCCGAGAATTTATTTTGGATGCATAATTTTGCCAAGATTGGCGTTTGTTTGTTAAAAGTACGTCGTGCTTTAGCATTTAAAGGCACCCGTGGCGAGCCACCTCCTCGTGGAGGGTGCTGGATAACGCTAAGAGCTCGCCAACACCCCCCTAGTGGACCCGGGGGAATATTTGGTCCACCAGCCTGTTGGCCGTGGGTTGCGCCCCTGTGTCGGTGGAGGACGGGATCCAGGTGGTTGAGGGTACCACGGGCCTGTGACCGTGTTCCTAATGCCCAACACACCACTTCGGCCCTTACTTCACCTAGACGGGTGGTAGAATCGGCCCGATTCTATGAATCGGCTGGTCACGCCGTGCCCTGAGCGTGGACGCATTTAACTTTGTTACCATTGACTATTACGTTATTTCTTGATGTGTTCTAATATACACTATCATGTTAGAACTAATTCTGCCTAAAGTCCTATGCCAGAAGGCGGTGGCTTATGGGCCAATCTGGCATTATTGACCTCCAGGTTCTCTTTGTCTTCGGGTAAATGTCTAGGGCAGAACCAGCCTTTCTTTTACTCTTGTTTGACTATGGCAGCTACCTGTGTCTCTTTTGCTGGAGTATAGCATCCCCGTAACCCTAGTGTTTGTAGTCAGCTTCCATTTCAGCACTGTCCTTGTTGACACTCCATGGTGGGTGGGGAGCGGGGATGTTGAACGATTTTCCTTATCATGGCAACCTTACCCACCACTGGTTCTAGATCGAAAAATAAAAGAAGACATTTAGATACAGATAACATTTCTTCTGAAGATGAAAGTGCCTCTCAAAGTAATATCGACTCACGGCCACGGTTTCTGGTGGTTAATGGAGTTGATGGAGCACCTCTCAAGGTTAACCCTTTTGTTGTGTCCAAGGCTGTTGAAGGGATTTGTGGAGATGTCAAGAATGTAACGCGTCTCAGAAATGGGTCTCTGCTTGTCGAATGTTCACGGCGTCAACAGTCAATTAATCTCCTCAAAGCTGATCATTTTGGGACTACTGAAATCACAGTCACTGTTCACAAATATCTAAATTCATGTAGGGGTGTCATCCGTGATCGTGCCAGATGTCTTTCTGATATGTCCGAGGATGAGATAGCATCAGAGCTCAAATCTCAAGGAGTCACGTCTGTGAAAAGATTCACCAGGAAAGATCAGGACAGAACTGTTCCAACGACCACTTATCTTCTCACGTTTGCACTTCCCACAGTACCATCATCAATTAAGGCTGGTTGTTTCAACATCGGAGTCGATGTATACATACCAAATCCACTCCGATGTTATAATTGTCAGAAGTTTGGGCATGGGGCCAGGTCGTGTACTAAGTCCCGAACTTGCTCCCGTTGCAGTAAAGATCATGAAGGCACTACCTGTACAGATGCCATTAGGCGTGCTAACTGCCACGGTGAGCACTTCTCTTCATCAAAATCCTGTCCAGTCTATCAGAAACAATCACAAATACTCAGACTCAAGTATACCAATAATATTTCTTTTTCTGAAGCAGATAAACTATTGACTCAGCAAACTCCTACTCCTCCCTCCACAATCTCGTACTCTGCTGCCATTTCCTCTCCAAAATGCACTTTGGACAGAGCATGTCAGACTGACATCTGCTGGGTCACAGACAAACGATCACTGACTCCAATTGCTAAACAAGTTAACAAATCTACCACGTCTGTATCACAGACTGACATTAATAGCGAACATCAGACTGCATCTAAACCAGGGCTTGGATCTGAAACTAATACAGCAAAGGTATCACAACAAACTGTAAAACTGACAAGCAAAGAAAGGAAACAATTGAAGAAGAAAGAGTGAAGGACCCTCCAACATATAGAGGTGCCTTCCCCCTTAACATTCCCTGTAGTGGTTCATAACAGCTTTGAACCTTTAGACATGGAAGTCAGTCCATCTCCACTAATCCAACGGAGAGGATCTTCCTCAGTACCAATATCTCCAGTTCAACCTCCATGAACTGTTCTTTCAATATTCTTCAGTGGAACTGTAGAGGCCTTAGAACTAATTTCAACGACTTACAATTATTAATTCAAGATTTCAAACCAACAGCATTATGTTTGCAAGAAACCTATCTCAAATCAACGGATATAGTTGATATCAAACAGTATGATTCCTACAACTGTTTCTCACCTCCAGGAGATAAAGCTACCGGAGGATCTTCAATTTTAGTGAACCATAGCACTATCAACAGTCATGTTTCTCTCAAGACCCCTCTTCAGGACGTTGCAGTCCGTGTAACTCTACATATTGTTGTTACCTTGTGTTCCTTATATGTTCCGCCATCATCGTCTCTACAGCAATCTGATCTTCAGATGCTTTATGACCAACTCCCAAAACCTTGTATTATCATGGGAGACTTCAATGGTCATAACCCACTTTGGGGCAGTAGTAACACCAACGGGAAAGGAAAGATTCTTGAGGATTTCTTCACAAATGCTGATTTATGTATTTTTAATGATGATTCTCACACATATCTGCATCCTGCGACTGGTTCATACTCCAGTCTTGATTACTTTCAGCCATAAACCCCAGTGATGCTGCACCGTCGTCTAGATGGAACTTTAACAAGGCAGATTGGTCTTTTTTCGAGACCTTATGTACAAGCAGATTAAAACCAGAATTCTTTCTCAATGTGTCTGATCCTATACAGATGTTTTCTGATGAATTAAACATGATTGCTGATGAATGTATTCCCAAGTCCTCTATGGTTCCACACGTTCGGAAGCCATGGTTTACTATTGATTGCAAACAAGCTAGAAGAGCTAGGAAAAAGGCAGAAAAATATTTCCGTCGGCATCCCACCGTCCACAACTTAAATGAGTTTAAAATTTCAAAGGGTCGTCGTACATTTAAACAAAGTAAACGACAGTCATGGCGAGATTATGTTTCTAAAATTAACTCACGAACGCCTATTTCTAAGGTATGGAATATGGTGAAGAAGATAAAAGGTAAAGGTTCCAAAAGGAGCGTGCACCATCTTAAGGAGGGTGACACTCTTTTAACGGAAAAAGCTGATATTGCTAATAAACTAGGTGAAACGTTAGCTAAACATTCCTCCTCATCCAATTATTCACCTACTTTTCAGAAATTTAAAAACCATCAAGAAAAAAAGAATATTAATTTTAATTCAGATAATGGGGAAGATTATAATGAACTATTTTCTATTCATGAGCTCAATGCTGCTCTTGGGCAAGCTCATGACACTGCTTCAGGACCCGATAATATTCATTATCAGCTCCTTAAGCATCTCCCTGAATCGTGTTTAGAAACATTATTGAATATCTTTGACAGTATCTGGACATCTGGCAATTTCCCATAATCATTCCTATTCCTAAACCTGGCCGGGATCATACCGATCCATCTAATTACAGACCAAGTTCTTTAACTAGCTGTGTTTGCAAGACAATGGAACGTATGGTTAATAATCGTCTAGTCTGGTACCTGGAAACCAACAACCTCATCACTGACATTCAATGTGGTTTCCGGAAAAATCGTAGTACGATCGATCATTTGGTACGTTTAGAATCTTTCATCAAACATTCCATGCTAAATAAACAACATACTGTATCAATATTTTTCGATCTTGAAAAGGCATATGATACTACATGGAAGTATGGCATTTTGAAAGATCTCCATGATTTTGGTTAAAGGGGTCGTTTACCCCTTTTCATATCAATTTTCACAATTCTTAGAAGATAGACAATTTCAAGTTCGAGTGGGGTCTACCCTGTCTGATCATTACAATCAGGATCAGGGTGTCCCACAAGGCAGTATTTTGTCCGTCACATTGTTTAGTGTTAAGATCAATAGTTTGTCAAAGGTTTTAAACGATTCACTTGATGGATCTCTTTTTGTGGATGATTTTAATATTTCTTGTCGTGGAAAACACATGCGTACTATTGAACGGCAACTACAATTGTGTTTAAATAAAATTGATAAATGGTGTCTCGAAAACGGTTTTAGGTTTTCTAAATCCAAGACTAATTGTATACATTTTTGTAGAAAATATAAACCGCATAAAGATCCTGAACTGTTTCTAAGTGGATCTCCCATAAAAGTTGTCAAGGAGGCCAAATTCTTGGGATTAATTTTTGACTCACATTTAACGATTCTACCCCATATCAAATCCATCAAAACTAAATGCCTGAAGGCACTTGACCTGTTGAAAGTCGTTTCAAATTGTAAGTGGGGAGGGGATCAAGCTACCCTCCTACAACTTTATCGATCATTGATCCGTTCGAAACTTGATTACGGTTCAATTGTATATGGTGGAGCCTGTAGGAGCAACCTAACACTTTTGGATTCTGTTCACCACCAAGGTCTCAGACTTTGCCTTGGCTCCTTTCGAACATCACCTGTCGACAGCCTCTATGTCGAGGCTGATGAGCCATCTCTTACCCAACGCCGTGCCAAATTGACTTTACAGTATGTAACAAAATCATATTCTAACGAATCAAACCCTGCATATAACTGTGTATTTAATCCCTTGTATGAGGATTTGTACAGCAGGAAGTCTTCACTTGTTCCGCCTCTTGGTATCAGAGTGAAACCTTTCCTTTCTGCTGCTGACATTGAGCTAGAAAATATAGCTTCTTCTCGTTTACTTTCTTCTTTTCCTTGGCAATTGGTTAGGCCACAAGTTGATCTTACACTGACAACATCTAAAAAATCAGAGACTAATGAATCACAATATAAACAAGAATACCATCAATTAAAAAGTAAATACAATACCTATAAAGCCTTATTCACAGATGGATCCAAGGATGGTGGGGCAGTGGCTTGTGCCACAGTCATTGGGTCTAAGACAATCTCTTCCAGATTACCGGCTGACAGCTCTATTTTCACAGCAGAAGCAAACGCTCTATTAACCGCTCTTAAATATATTGAAAGACACCCCAAACATAAACAATATATAACCTATTCCGACTCCCTTTCTTGTCTTCAGGCGATTAAAAACATTTCTTGCAAACATCCACTTTTAATAGAAATAATTGAATAGTATAATGATCTTGCTACTGGCCAATACGACATTGTCTTTTGTTGGTTACCCAGCCATGTAGGAATTTCTGGGAACACAATGGCCGATCGTGCCGCCAAGGCAGCACTCAACAAATCTGTGACACCACTTCTCATTCCTTATTCTGACTACAAAGCTAGTATTAGATCTTACATCCGTGACCTTATCCAAAAGAGGTGGGACACCCAAGTAGGTATAAATAAAGTACATGAAATAAAACCCTATATTGGTTACACCTACTTGGGCTGTCAGTCCAGATTTCAAGAGGTCATTTTGCGACGATGCCGTATTGGCCACACCAGATATACTCATGCATACCTGTTAAAAGGTGAAGATCCTCCGTTTTGTATCCCTTGTGATGAGAGAGTCACGGTCAAGCATATCCTGCTTGACTGTGTTGAATTCTCCATCACAAGGCAGAAATATTTCAATGTCAAAACCATCAAGGATCTTTTTAATAGTGTTAGTTCTCATTTACTTATTGCTTTTTTGAAAGAAATTGATTTCATGATTGAATTTTGATTAATAACTGTTGTAGATAGATATATTTTAATGATTGGTAGTGTAATTTAGCAACTAGTATTGTTAGTGGCTGTATCCTCAAAGGGGGTTAAAGTATCGTAAAATTATTGTCCTCCTGAGAGGATACGTAAGTCCCAAAACTTTCACAGTTTAATTTCCGCTTACCCGATTTTAAACGTAGTATATTTGTTCTTTTTAAAGTTGGCTAAACATTCGTACAATCGCCAGCGGCTGAAGGGATGGTGTAAATCCAACTAGGGTCCATGCAGGTAGCAAAGGTACTGTAAGACCCCATGGACCCTGGTATGGTGATCTACCATCAGTTGTCGGCAGTTTATAGCCTGTTTTTATATTGTATCGTCCTCTATAGTTGAATTGTTTTAACTTTCATTACTAGTTTTAAATATTTTTCTGTGATAGTCTAGTTACTTTACTGTCCTTCGTTGACAGATTTTTTTTAACCATTCTCTATTATGTATGACATGAATGGTTCTCGTCACGATATGGCTGAAATATTGCCGATGTGACGTTAAATGTTAACTCACTCAATTAGCATTTAAAATTTTAAATTTATTTAAATTATGCACCATAGGATGGCGACGGAAATAATGTTCTGCCTTTTTCCTTGCCTTCCTAGCTTGTCTGCACTCATCGTTGAACCATGGTTTTCTTATGTGTGGAACTACAGAGGAATTTGGTATACACTCATCAGCTATGAAATTCAGTTCCTCACCAAAACATTTAATAGCATCAGGAACGTCTATAAAACGTTCGGGATTAAGTTTTTCAGCACACAGTGTTTCATATAATGCCCAGTTAGCCTTTTTAAAATTCCGTCTTGATGATGGGGGAACATCAGATGGAGTTACAGCTTTTAATATAGTAGGAAAATGGTCACTTCCACACAGGTCCTCGTGGACTGACCATTCGAATTCATTTAATAGTTCTGAATTTGTCAATGACAAGTCGAGAGCAGAATAAGTCCCTGTACCAGGGTGTAAATATGTGTTGGAACCATCATTATAAATACATGTCATTGTCAGGACAAACGTCCTCCAGCAATTTACCTCTCGTGTTTGTATTTACACTACCCCAGAGTGGGTTATGCCCATTTAAATCTCCCATTATAATACAGGGCTTCGGGAGCTTATCATATAGAGCTTGAAGATCAGTTTTGGCAAAAGCCGAAGATGGTGAAATATAAAGAGAGCATAGCGTAAACGCTACATGTGAAGTAATTCTCACTGCAACAGCCTGCATATTAGTATTAAGTGAAACAGGGCTTTGAATAACGTTTTGTTTGACTAGAATGGATGATCCTCCAGTGGCCCTATCACCCGAAGGTGAAAAACAATGATATGCATTAAATTGACGAAGGTCAAATGTATCTGTTTGTTTTAGATATGTCTCCTGGAGACATAACGCTGAAGGTGTGAAATCTTGGACTAATAGCTGTAATTCATGTAAATTTGTCCTCAATCCTCTGCAGTTCCACTGTACAATATTATTGGAATAAACTATCTTTTGGGGGGATTTATTGGGGATCTACCCCGCACTTTTGGAGGGCGACAAGCTATGTGCCCTAGAATGGACGTTTTCAGAAACGTCCATGTCTTCAAGAGACCCATATTTATTGTACAATTGAATTTTATTTTGTGACCCCTTAGGAGCTCTGCTTCTGTGTTGTTTTGAAGCATCAGGCTTTGGCTTCGGTTTACTTTTCACCGTTTGTTGACTAGCCGATGTTGATTGAGACTTTGAATGTGACTGAGATGATGATGATTTGTGATCAGAAGTCGACTTTGAGGTACTAGGGAGTGATTCCTCAGTCTGTGATTATATAGCAGGGTACAAAAGCTGTGGAGAATCGCAATTTACCCAAGTCAAGGTAGTTTGGCAGCCTGTGGATGATTTTGTTATTTTAGAGCGTGACTCCAGTGTTGTTTTTGCTACTGCAGCATAACTTTCTGGAAGATCAGATCTTTTTACTATATTTTTGGCCTCAGAAAAAGAGATATTTTGAGTGAATTTGATTTTATTTATTTCCATTTGTTCTTTCCAAACAGGACATTGTTTCGAAAATGAGGAATGGTCGCCTGAGCAGTTGGTGCATTTTTTAAAATCACTGGTACAATCTTCTGTTGTGAGTGTCTTCTCGTCACAGTGGGCACACACAACGGACAATGTACAAGTATTTACACCATGGCCGTACTTCTGACATTTAAAACATCTGAGCGGGTTCGGAATGTACACGTCAACCTTGATGTTGCAGTAACCAGCCTTCAATGATTTTGGAGCTGTCGGAGATGAAAAGGAGAACAGATAAGTATTGGTTCGAACACTTTCATTGTTTTTACGGACTGAAAAGGGTTTGACGTCGAGCACACCTTGATCTTTCATTTCAGTCATGATATCAAGTTCTGTCATGTCAGAAAACAACCGTTCACGGTCTCTGATGATCCCTTTGCTCGTGTTTAACGTCTTATGAGCAGATACAGTGACCGGAATTCCAACAAACGATTCTATGCTCATCAAATTGACTGACTGCTGCCGTTTCCCACACTCAACCTGCAGTTCACCTGAACGTAACCGTTTAATGTTCTTAACTTTCCCGGCAATACCTTGAATACCTTTGGTAACTGCGAACGGGTTCAATTTTAGAGGCGTTTTATCAGCAGATTCGATCACAAGAAAGCGTGGCCAAAACTCAATTGATCTGGACGGTCGAAGGTCATTATCATCAACATCATTTTCAAGAGGACGTTTGTTTTGTTTTTTTTGTGGGGATTTCATAAGCCATATTAAGGGTTGAGACTTCATCATCCGAGATCCCCACCCGCCACGGAGTATCACAAGGACAATGCTAAAAACAAGCGGATCTCCAGCTTGCAGCACCAAGGATACCCGGATGATATACTCCAGCAGAAAAATTAAAAGATTAATAGTTCCACCAGATTGGCCCATGAGCCACCGCCTTCTGGCATAGGACTCTAGGCAAATTTCAGAACAACATATGTCAGAATAAAAAATGTTTTAGATAATATAGCCAAGTCCAAAGTTATAACAATTCTAAATGATATTTGTGCAGTGAAAAATATAACAATACTCCATGCATAGGGCTTGGCATGACCAGCCGATTGGTCGAACCGGGCCCATTCGACCACCCGTCTAGGCGAAGTCAGGGCCAAAGTGGTGTATTGAGCAACAGGAACACGATTGCAGGCCTCTATTGCCCTCAACCACCAGGATCCCCTCCTCCGCCGACACAGGGCCGCAACCCACGGCAAACGGGTTGGTGGACCAAATATCCCCCCCCCCCCCCCCACCCCGGATCCACTACGGGGGTGTTGGCGAGCTCTTGGCGTTACCCAGCACCCACCACGAGGAGGTTTAACGAATCGGTTCGGTTGGTCGTCTGTTGAGACAAGAAAATATACTCTGTCAAAAAAGAAACGCACAGGTGATAATAGTACTTCAAATTCACTGCATTGTATTGTTAAATCAAACCTAGGTAATGTCCATGAAAAATCGCTTACACACATCTTTTCACGAAATAGTGATGTTTGAAATGAATATGATTCATGAGATGTGCACATGCAAATTATACCTTTTGCGCTAAGCACGTGAAAAGTGCTGTATTTATGCACCAGAATGTAGGATATATAAGGAAGGCAGTGAACACTTTTCAGTTAGCGTGCAACGACATTCAGCGACGAATTGAAAATGCCAAGATTAAGTGCAGCTGACAGGAACATCGCTATCGGACATCTAGAAACTGGCGGATCACAGTCATCTATGGCAAGGAACTTTAACGTTCATCATACAACCATTTCCCGTTTATGGAGGCGCTACAATCAGCTGGGATCGACCGGCGACCGACCTCGGAGTAGTAGACCACGCGTTACCAACTTTAGAATGATACCCTCGCTTTAATAAATGAAAGTAGAGTAAACAAATTAAATCTTTCATTGATATGTCTCACAGAAGTATATGAACTGTGCATGCACCGAAGTAGTTACACATGGGCTCAGCAAAACCCTTGCTACAACCTTCGTTTGTGTCTTGAACGCCACAGGCAACAACATTTGTGTTTAAAAAAATTTAAATTCTAGTTTAGGACAGATAGATCAGTGATTTACACAAGTAGCGTCATCAATCAAGACATATTCGGACAGTATCGAGTACGTCTAGTTTAACGAATCAGTGCTGCTGATTGTCTTCTAAGACAAGAATGTATGTTGCCGAGAACTTATCGTGTGCATGTATGTTTTAAACCCTAACGTTCATGCAGTTGAGTTCATTTCGTCAACACAGTGGTGCGACAAGAAGACTGATCACTCTGAGGTACTCACGTGGGTAGATAAGGGAGCATGCTGCATGATCAGCTTGGGACTAGGGACTAGTCCTATAAGGAGGGCAGCCTGAGGAACACTCGTGCATGGACAAGAGAGGCCTACGAGGAATGTTCTCGTTCATTCCACTCAGCGCCGGTGCAAGAGGGAGCATATCGGTTAGAATTTTCATTCATTTCGAATTCAGGGAAAATGTATACCAAACAATCGCAGGAATAAATTTATGTGATGACCTGCTCCTTTTAGACTATATAGGATACAAGTTAGGTTTAAGAAATCATGACAATGTTATTTTTTTTTAAAGCTGTCGTGTTGTCAAATTGTCATTTGCTATCTTACCATTTGCTTCTTTAACAAGGGGAAACATGACCGTATGGTTATTGCGCCACACCACTGCACCAAGAGCCATCATGAGATAAAAGAGGAAATACAAGCATTGATTCGACAAGTATAGAACAATTCACTGGTGAATTGGCTACAATGGGACGTACGTAATACATCACACAATGTAATTGTTGTGCATCACAACAGATCGTGCTACATTATTGATGGGGGATAATACAACAATGAGACACTACCGATCGAAACAATCTTTAATATTAACTCGTCTTGGAAGGGTATGAATTTACAATAGCTTGGAATTACGTGGAAAGTGTCAAAATGATCATACTGACCTTGAAACCGCAAACTGAATGTTATTTTACGGGTTACCTAAATATCCAATTCCACATAACCTTTCTGGTAACCAAACGCAATAAATAATCCAATACAGAATATTTCATAAATTGACACAGTGCTAACATTGATCAACAGGAGAATGACTGTGTGTTAATAATAACGTGCCTGGCCTCATAACACACAGCTCTGATTCAGCGGATGTCAGGTGCAAACATTCATCATCCATAAAAACCGTTGGCATCATTTGAACGTATACCACTTCTTTCTGAACAGTCGGAAATGTGAAATTGAAATATTGTTACGATTAAGAATTTGCCGTGACAAACAATGTATGAAATCCACCAGGAACCAGCAAATCAGAAAAAGACAAGTCATGAACATTCAAATTCTGTATTACTAATAAACAAAGAGAGCAAGGTATACTAAGTCACAAGTCAATTTCACAACACTGATCTCAATTACAGTGCAAGTGAGACAAAATCTAAGGTAATGGGTCACAAGATGCAATATAGTAAACTCGCCAAAGTCTTACTGCGAGAGAGAATCAAATATGTGCAGAATGTAAACACAGCGATCGGTCTGACAGTGAGTTAATATTTAACGTCACATCGGCAATATTTCAGCCATATCATGACGAGAACATTTAACACGGAAATGGATAATATGTATTTCATAAATAAACCTGTCAACAAAGGACAGTAAAAAAACTAGAATATCACAGTTACAATTTAACACTACAGTGGAAAGTTAAAACTAATATTACTATGTGGACAACACAATATAAAACACGTACTATATATCACCATCGACAGAAGGTAGATCACCATACTAGGGACCATGGGGACTTTACATTTGCTACACTCTAAGTTACTAATTCAAACTTCCAAGAATAAAATATTTATCTATTTACAATTCATTTAGCAAATTTAAGTCTGTGAAAAATGAAATGAGAGGTAACATTATTAAAGTTCGTGAGTTAAAAAATTTATCCCTTTTAATGGAATATTCAATACAGTCAAGCAGGACATGCTTGATTGTGATTCTTTCATCACAAGGGATACAAAACGGAGGATCTTCATCTGTTAATGAATATTCGTGAGTATACCTCGTATGGCCAATACGACATCGTCGCATAATGACCTCAAATCAAGACTGACAACCCAAGTAAGTATAACCGATATAAGGTTTTAATGCATGTAATTTATTTATACCTACCTGGGTATCCCACTTCTTCTGCATCAGACCACGGATATAAAATCTAATAACAGTTTTATAGTCTGAGTAAGGAATAAGAAGTGGAGTCACAGACTTGCTGAGTGCTGCCTTGGCCATTGTGTTACCAGAAATGCCTACATGGCTTGGTAACCAACAAAAGAGGATGTCGTATTGGCCAGTAGCAAGATCATTATGCAATTCAATTATTTCTATTAAAAGTGGATGTTTACATGACAGGTTTTTAATTGCCTGAAGGCAAGAAAGAGAGTCAGAAAAGATTATATATTGTTTATGTTTAGGGTGTCTTTGAATATATTTAAGAGCTGTTAAGATGGCGTTTGCTTCTGCAGTAAAAATAGAGCTGTTATCAGGAATTCTAGAAGATATTGTTCTGGATCCAATCACAGTGACACAAGCTACTGCACCACCGTCCTTGGACCCATCTGTAAGGTTTTGTAATTGCTATATTTACTTTTTACTTGATGATATTCTTGTTTATATTGTAATTCATTAGTTTCTGATTTTATAAACGTAGTTAATGTTAGGTCCACTTGTGGCCTAACCAACTGCCAAGGAGGAAAAGAAAAAAGTCGACAAGGAGCTATATTTTCCGGGTCAATGCCAGCAGCAGCAATGAATGGTTTAATTCTGACTCCAAGGGACGGAACAAGGGAAGACTTTTTGTTATACAGATCCTCATAAAGGGGACAAAGGGGACGAAAGACACAATCAAATGCAGGATAATTTTGTAATGTACTGTAAAGATAGTTTTATACGGCGTTGATTTGAGAGAAAGCTCATCGGCCTCAACGTAAAGGCTGTCAACAGGAGAAGTTCTAAGGGAGCCAAGACAAAGCATGATACCTCGATGATGGACAGCTTTATGTTGCTTTTGCAGGCTCCACCATATACAATGGAGCCATAGTCAAGCTTCGAACGGACAAGTGATCTATATAAATGTAGGAGAGTCGCTTGATCACCTCCCCACTTTGAATTAGACACTTTCAATAAATCAAGTGCTTTCAGGCATTTAGTTTTTAGGGATTTGATATGTGGCAGAAACGTTAAATGTGAGTCAAAAATCAGACCTAAGAACTTGGCCTCCTTGACAACTTTGATGGGAGTGCCATTTCAAAACAGTTCTGGATCTTTATGTGGTTTATATTTGCAGCAGAAATGTATGCAATTAGTTTTGGATTTAGAAAATTTGAAACCATTCTCAAGACACCATTTATTAATTTTGTTTACACACAACTGCAGTTGCCTCTCAATAGTATGCATATTTTTCCCACGACAAGAAATATTAAAATCATCCACAAAACGTGATCCGTCAATCGAATCATTTAAAATTTTTGATAATTTGTTGATTTTAATGCTAAATAAAGTAACAGACAAAATACTCCCTTGTGGGACACCCTAATCCTGATTATAATTGTCAGACAGGGTAGAACCCACTCGACTTTGAAATTGCCTGTCAGTTAAAAACTGTGATATAAAAAACGTAAACGACCTCTTAAACCAAAATCTTGTAGATCCTTCAAGATGCCATGCTTCCAGGTGGTATCATACGCTTTCTCAAGATCAAAGAATATTGATACCGCATGTTGTTTATTTACTATGGCATTTTTAGGAAACGATTCTAGTCGTACCAAATGATCAAGGGTACTACGATTTTTCCTGAAACCACATTGAATATTTGTTATAAGGTTACTGGTTTCAAGATACCAAGTTAATCTATTGTTGACCATTCGTTCCATGGTTTTACAGCCACAACTCGTTAAAGAGATTGGTCTGTAATTTGAAGGATCAGTATGGTCCCGGCCAGGTTTTGGAATAGGGACTACAATGGCATTACGCCAGGAAGTTGGGAAATTCCCTGAAGTCCATTTTGAATGAAAAATATGTAGCAGTGTTCCCAAACATGATTCGGGCAAATGCTTCAGGAGCTGATAGTGGATCTCATCAGCCCCTGTTGCTGTATCTTGAGCTTGCTCAAGTGCAGTATGGAGTTCATGTAATGAAGTTAAAATTCAAACTCTTATTCTCCTCTTGTTTCTGATATTCTTGAAATTCTGGACTGTAATTAAACGAAGACGAATGTTTGGCAAGAGTTTCCCCAAGCTTATTGGCAATGTCAACTGTATCTGTCAATAAACTGTCACCATTTCAGATGATGAAAAGTAGGTTTGGAACCTTTGCCTTTTATTCTTTGAATCATGTTCCACCCCTTTGAAATAGGTGTACGAGAATTTATTTGGGAAACACAGTTTCGCCATGAATGACACTTATTCTGTTTAAAAACACGTCGAGCCTTGGCACTATTTATTTTAACATTATTGAAATTGTGAACTGTAGGATGCCGGCGAAAGTATTTCTCTGCCTTCTTCCTACATTTCCTGGCCTGTTTGCAATCATCAGTAAACCATGGTTTTCGAATGTGTGGTGTTGCAGAGGACTTAGGAATAGATTCATCAGCTAATTCATTTAACTTGTCCGAAAACAACTGAATAGGATCTATAACAATGTCAAAACATTCATATTTCAATTGGTCGGAACAAAGAGTCCGAAATAAAGTCCAGTTGGCCCTTCTAAAATTCCGCCTTCTTGGGGGAGGATCATCATTAGGGTTTATAGCAGAAAGTATTGTGGGAAAATGGTCACTTCCACCCAGGTCATCGTGGACTGACCATTCGAATTCGTTATAAATATCTGGTTCTGTTAGTGACAGATCAAGTGCAGATTATGTTCCTGTACCAAGATGTATGTGGCTGATCCATCAATACATATTCATAAGTTATTATTTGAAATGAAATCCTCAAGGAGTTTACCTTTATGGTTAGTTGCAGACTTTCCCCACAGAGGGTTATGGCCATTAAGATCACCCATGATGAGACAGCGCTTTGGGAGCTGATCAAATAGATACTGAAGATCGGACTGCTGAATAACCGAAGAAGGAGAAATATAAAAGAACAAAGTGTAAAGGTTATCTGTAAAGTAAGACGGACAGCAACAGCCTGAAGATTGGTTTTAAGACGAACAGGGCTATGAATAACACCCTGCCTCACCAGAACAGAGGCACCTTCAGTGGCGTTATCTCCTGGGGGTGAGAATGAATGATATGAATTGAACTGACGCGATTCAGCTATCAGTACTTCTCAGGTATGTCTCTTGTAGACTAAAAGCTGATGGTTTAAAATCTTGAGATAATAACTGTAGATCGTTAAAATTGTTCCCAAGACCCCTGCAATTCCATTGTATTAAATTGGTAGTACTATTAATGGCGGCTCAACAGGGGATCGAGTACGACTTCTCCCATGTACTGGTTGTGAAGGAGTAACCTCCATATCGAGAGGTTCAAATGGATTATGATCCGTTACAGACGTAGATGGGGTAGACGGTACTTGTAAATGCTGTAGATGTTGACATAACCTGCTTTAACGGCTTTTGGTATAGTAGACAGTCCAAACGTAAACAAGTAGGTATTTGTGTTAGTCATTTTTTTCTCTCGTAAAACGCTGTACAGACGTCACTCCTTGATGTTTCAGTTCTGTAACAATGTCTTCCTCCGACATATAATCCAGACAACGAGATCTGTGTTGGACAATGCCTTTGCAAGTATTCAATGATCTGTGTGTAGAGACAACAACTGGAGTGTTAGCGAATTGTTTTAATCCTAACAGGTTGATAGACTGTCACCTTCGGGCACATTCAATAAGGAGTGAACCAGAACGAAGCCTTGTTACGTTTGTCACCTCATTACAGACACCTTTGATGCCCTTAGAAATGGCAAAGGGATTCAGTTTCAATGGACTTCCATCTGTTGCTTCAAAGACCAAGACTCATGGCCAAGTATCCACTTCTGCGGAAGACACTTCATCATCAGATGATGTTGAAAGATGTCTACGTATATTTTTCTTTTCTTTCCACTTACCATCGAGTGTCAACAAGGACGATCCTACAGTGGAAAACAAACTTCACGATCAGAGCTACAGGGATGTTAAACTCCAGAGATACAGACGTATTTAGCTAAGATGTCTAAAAGACGAAATGTCAGGCTGGTCCGGCCCATGCCATTCCCCTTAAGAAGCTCAGAATTTAGAGGTCAGTATCTCCAGATTGGCCCATGAGCCACCGCCTTCTGGCATCAGACTCTAGGCAAACATATATAACATGAATTTAGAATGTGAACTTTCATTATCAAGGATTCAGGTGTTGGCGGATTGTTGGCAATGATGTAAATCCAGAGAATGTCCGTGTTGCAACACGGCAATCAGCCTTTATATATATATATATTCAGTCATTTCCTGAAAGTTGGGACACCTACGGCCATCGACAAAACCATAGAGTGCCCTCAAAAAAGTCTCCCGGAAGTAAACTAACAGGAAGTCAAGGACAAGCCTGCTGCGAGAATCCTAAAAATGCGGATCATCTTTTATACGAAATGTGACCCATCATAACTATTACCTAATTAATAACAAAATATACAGAAAATACACACTCGTAACACTCTCCCTCTTCAGGAAAAGAACGTTTCGCAGAATCCTACGAAGCGGAATTGCTTCAGGAAATCTGGTAGAGGCACACATGATTGTGAGTAAATACTGATTACCAGATTTAGTCTTAGGTACTGAACCCAACACAATCAATAATAACTCTACGGAAAGGTTCCTCAAAAGCCGGTATGGGTTTTAAGGGAGCGGAAGGAATTTTCTGATGTTTTTTTCCAACACTTTGGCATGCATGACAGGTCTTACAAAATTCAGCCACATCGTGTCTCAAACTTCTCCAAAAGGAATGTGCCAAACTTTTCTCACAAGTTTTGTTTACACCCAAATGACCTGCCATGGGACTTTCATGTGATAATGAAAGTACGTGTTTTCGAAATAATTTTGGTATCACAATTTGATGGCACAATCTATTCATCCTCCGCAGAACACCATCCTTGTAGTAGTAACAAACTGGAACCTTGCTAACCTCCTCAAAAGAAACAGCCTTCTCAGCCAACGTCTGCACCTCAACATCCTCACGCTGAGCACTAATAAACTGCTCTCTGGAAAGAATGTGTTCACCACCTGACAAACTATCTGACTTATCAAGACGTCCTGACGAGCTACTACTCTTTGAAGTCATCTGTCTCCACCTCACACAAGGAATGATCCATGAATGTACCTGACAAATCATAAATGGTATCATTCTCCAAAGAAGTCTTGGAAGAAATGCCTTTCGACATTGAACGAGTCACTGCACAAGGAAAGAAACCTGAGATTTCATCCTCCAACTTTTCAATACTAACTGAACTCTCTGGCAAAACAGTGACAATTGGATCAGCGCCAACTTTTGACCCCATAAGATCATTACCGCTCAACAAATCAACACCCGGAACTGGGAGAGAGTCAAGAACACCAACTTTCACCTCAGCTGAAATCAATTCTGAGGTCAAATTCACAAAATGGAGAGGAGCAGAAGAAATGCTACCTATACCCTGAAGCAAAACATCCGAGCTAGCTGAAGACTCATCAGAAAAAGGCAAAATATCCCTCAAAATCAGAGATTGAAGAGCTCCAGTATCCCTCAAGATAATAATGGGCTAAATGGTAGAATTATCTCCCATAAGTGACACAGAACCTTTATACACAAAATGCAAAAACACCTTCCGAACTACATAATCTGGAGACATACTCTCACAGACAAAACTCTCCTCATAACCACCTGGAAAGAAAGTCGTAGGTGCGATGGACACAAAAGCATTTGGGGAACCTGTAGCCTGATTTCTAAACTGGAGTTTGTAACATGCAGACATCAAATAACCTGGCTTCTTACAATACGCACAAACAGGATCAGAACCACTGGTAGTCTTAGGCTTAGACTGAAAAGTATGTGACTGCTTGCCACTAGAATTTGAACCTGTTCTACCACCACTGTAACCTGCATGTCCTGAAGTCTTAAGCCCTTTGGGCCAGAAAACTTAGTATTACTTACAAGAACTTAAAAGAACTCTTGTGAGTCAAACAATAATTATCTGCCAACATTGCTGCCTTATGTAAGTCATCAATCTTTTGTTCATCCAAATAAGGCTTAAGGTCAGCATGAACACTGTGCTTGGAATCTTCCATCAGCACTAACTGTCTCAAACCATCAAAATAGGTAGAATTGAAAATAGAATAGAAAATCCCTATTGTGAGCACTTCTGAATTTCTGACGATAAGCCTCAGGTACTAACTCTTAAGCTTTCAAAAGTGTACTCTTCACAAGATCAAAATCTGAGCTTTGCTGTATTGACAAAGCTGAATAAGCATACTGAGCTTTACCCTTCAAAACAGTTTGCAATAACATAGTCCATTACTCCCTAGGCCACTGGAAATTTTCAGCAACTTTCTCAAAATGTAGAAAATACTTGTCTACCTCGTTCTCATTAAAATGTGGTACAAGCCTAGTACGCCTTGCAATGTCAAATGATGAAGAATCTCTGGGTTGAGAAGGGTTTTCAAGTTTTTTTCAGAGCAGTTTCTTTGTTGATTTGCAATTCCTTTGTCGATTTGCAATTCCTTCAATTCTAATTCCTTTGTGTCTCTGTCCCTTTCCCTTCCCTTTCTCTTTCCGTGTCCTTCTCCATCTCAAACGTTTTCATTTCCATCTTTTTTTCTATTTTCTTGTTTTTGAATTTGTAATTGAATTTCAAGTTTCTTTATTTTCAGTTGATTTTTCAACCTTCCCCTGGCACCATTTTCAAAACATCATCTTCAAAAACTCCCTCATCAATGTAATGATTCAACACATTTTTCAAAATCTGAAACTCCAGTGAATGTCCGTGTTGCAAAACGGCAACCAGCCTTCTTATATATATTCAGTCATTACCTGAACGTTCGGACATCTACGGCCATCGCCAACGCCGTAGAATGCCCTCGAAACAATCTCCCGGAAGTAAACAAACAGGAAATCAAGGGCAGATAATTACCGGACAAGCCTGCTGCGAGAATTCTAAAAATGCGGATTATCTATACATATGGAAATTAATTAAGCAACACCAAATTCAAAGACACATAAAAACTTAACAAAGTTTAACGAAGTAATTTTGATGATTGATTATTCAATTTTGATGTATTGACATACAGCATGAGCTTTTCATGGGTTGATATGACGCGCGTGAAGCTTGCACAGCGCACGTGCATTGCTTTAACCTCAACTTTCGAAAAATGCACTTTTTCCCTGGGGTGTTTACAAGCGCAGGTTGTCGATTGCATTCGGTTTTTCATTCATTTCAATGTCATGGCACGTAGGAAATTATCAGAGGCCACTCGTTGGCAAATAATCGGCATGAGGAATGCTGGTATGTCTCTAAGACAAATCGGGACTCAAATCGGACGACATCATTCCATAATTTCAAAACTTTTGAAAAAATACCGGGCCACTAATGAAGTTAAAGACCTGCCTAGACCAGGAAGACCCAGGAAGACCACAGTCCGGGAGGACAGAGCTTTACTGAGACTTGTACGGCGCAGGTCCTTCGACTCGAGCTCTCAGTTGAGACAGGAGTGGCTTCCAGGGAGACCCATCTCGAACAGGACTGTTCGGAATCGTCTGAAAGCTGCAGGATACCGGGCAAGGAGGCCAATCAAGCGACCCAGACTGTCTCCAGCCCATAAGGCAGCCCGACTGGCCTGGTGTAATGACCGTTTGCACTGGAACATTGCCTCTTGGAGGAAGGTCCATTTCTCAGATGAGAGCCGGTTCTTGCTGCACATGGTGGACGGTCGTACTCGGGTCTGGAGGCAGAGGAACACAGCAATGGCTCCACGGAACATCCAGGAGACTGTGGCCTTTGGGGGAGGTTCCGTTATGGTATGGGGGTGCATTTCCATGAACTGCAAGTTGGATATCATTACCATCCGTGGCAACCTTAACGGTGTTCGTTACCAACAGGAGGTTCTTGACAGGGCTGTGGTACCTCATTTTGAGAACCATCCTCTGGCAACGAGACCCATATTTATGGACGACAATGCTAGACCTCACAGGGCGCATGCTGTAAATGATTTTTTGCGGCAAAATGCAATTGACAGAATTCCATGGCCTGCCATGAGCCCTGACCTCAACCCCATTGAACATTTGTGGGACTTTATTGGCCGTCGTGTGAGGCAGAGAGACCCACCAGTCCATAATCTCAACGAATTGACGGCTGCCCTGCATGAGGAGTGGAACAGGATCCCCCAGAATCAGATCCGGAGACTCATCCAAGGAATGAGGAGGCGTCTGGAATCGGTGGTGCGTGCGCAGGGAGGACACACTAGATATTGATGAAAGTCGGTGTGCAGACTCTCAGATGACTGTTCTTTCTTTCCATGTGACATTTGTGTTAATACACCTGACAACAACGTCTGTGGATGAATAGTAAATTGTGTCCATTTTTTCATGAATTTAAGACAGTTTTAAGAATTTGGATTTCGTTGCAATAAAGCAAAGTCTTGATACTTTTTCCCTTTAAGTTGTTTGTCAGAGATCGTCTGTTGAATAAAAAAGTGTCAAACTATATCAACCCGGCATATTTTGATTGTCAGAACACTTCAAAGTTGCTCCAATAGAAAAAATTGGGGTGTTGCTTGATTAATTTCCAGGTGTATATTATGTAAAATGTGACCCATCATAATTATTACCTAATTAATAACAAAATATACAAAAAATACACACTCGTAACAATATACTTACTGACAACTGTAAGAATACACTTGCCGCCACCATGAAGTCCTGCAGTACATGACCATTCGCCAGCATCTGTTGTTTCTACACGAGATATATTGAGGGCTGAGAGAGTGTTATTGATGACAGACGCTGATACGTCCTGAGTGTCGCATGATCTATCTTTCAATCCACATTCAGCAGCGACATCTCCATTGGGATTAGTATACGTGTGTGCACGACCTTCCCCTCCACATATCAGCTGTCCAAAAGACCCGAGATAGTTGGAATGTGAGCAGGTGAGTAACGCAGATACTGTGGAGAATATTTCAAAAGTGTGGATTAGTGATTGTTTGTCAAGCCCTTTTGTATTACTCAAGTATCGTAAATACAAAATAACATTTGCATCGATTTTCATTTAAAGGGACTCGTTAAAATGTCATTTACTGAAATGATTTCCCCAAATGTACTGAACTGACCGTAAAGTGATTGTGTCAGCAACAGGAAGGTCTTGGGCACTGCTGTGTTGGTTGTCATCCTAGGAATGGATAATTGACACATAAAGTAGTCTAATGAACTATTAAATACGTAACATATAGACCTGTTGTAGATGATGCCGTAGTCTAAAAAAGATGTCAGCATCTAAAAAGGTTTTGGGGTACTCCTTCATTACCTGATAATGAACAAGAGCCCGATGACGGAGCATAATTTTTCTCCGGATCTGTGTATTCTTTGTGATATAGTTCGTCTTATGAGAATTATTTGTAAATGACACTCAAAGAAATGTATCCATTAAATATTGGACGTTACCTCAAAATTACAAACGTTACTGTGCTAAAGAATGTCACCAACACTCTACAAACGTGTAAACCCAAACAGACAATCGCTAAAATTTGCTCAGCATTATTGTTTAGTGCACCCGCCCAAAAATGTAACAAAAGTGCAATGGATCGTCGCCAATATCATACACAGATTATCGCAATCCATAAAGAATGGAGATATGACCGTGTACATGAAGTACGTTGTGCCAAGCAAATCCACGTTGTACAAACGGCACATACGGAACTTTCCTCAGGCTACTTGAAGAGACATGGAGCACCTTGGGCTAAAGTGCACAGTTTGCTAACCCTTAGCTGGAATACAGCCAACTAAGGTTGTCGCATGCGCAAGGAGTAACAATTGCTGCAAGACAGCATTCCGAAAGTGCATCCCGTTAGTTCGAGGGTGAATTTATGCTCAAACAGTTGACGGGATCTGTATACATTTTGGATACATATATCTTTCCAATTCATGTGGTTTCCAATGTTATATGAATATATACATTCAGAGTTCGGACGTGTGGACAGCCTTCCCGGTAAATACAATTCGGTTTATTGGCAGACCAACAATGATATTTAAGAGCACTGAAAACATTATAAGAGGAAAACAAATCCAAGTACTGTAATGGGCATAGACATAGGTACAGGAAATCTGATTAACTGTCCTATTGCAGAAAAATAATTCAGGAGTCCAGAAGGAATGCCTTAAGTAAGGATGGTGAAGGCAAGAATCTAACATAATCGAAACAAGGGTCTGTCGGGGGGTATTTATAACTAATAACAAAGACCACCTAACACTACATAGTAAACTTTCTACCATGTGATCATATATCAAGGAGTGAGTGAGTGAGTTAAATTTTATCGTCACATCGGGAACAAGTAAGAACGACATTGTGGAATGAAAGAATATAAGAAACTAAAACCCTGTTGACGAAGAACAGTAAAAGCACTGGTATATATCATAGATATCCATCTAAGACTAGTAAGTAGTTATAAAACAGTTTAATCATAGAGGACAATACAATATAAAAATGGACTATAGATTGCCAAGAACTGAAGGTAGATCACCACACTAGGGACCATGGGGACTTACAGTACTGTTGCTACCTGCATGGTTCCTACCTGGATTTACACCATCTCCTCGGTTGTTAGCAATTTAGGCACGTCTAGCCATGCATTTAAAAGGACACATATATTACGATTAAAATAGCAGAGAGTTTGAATGCTTGTGGACTTACGTACCCTCTCAGGAGGACAATAATTTTACACTACTTGAACCCCCCTCGAGGATACAGCCACTTTGCTATCAATTTAAACCTCGAACCATAAATATTTATCTATTTACAAATCCGTTAGCAAATCCAATTCTTTTAAAAATGCAAAAATTAAACGAGAATTTATGTTACTAAAAGATCCTTCATAGTTGGTGATTTGAAATATTTATCCCTTGTGATGGAATATTCGATACAGTCAAGCAAGACATGCATGAGTGTGATTATTTCATCACAAGGGATGCAAAATGGAGGATCCTTACCTTTCTATAAATATTCATGAGTATATCGACATCGCCGCATGAGTATACGACATCGCCGCATGATGACCTCTTCAAATCTTGACTGGCAACCCAAATAGGTAAAACCAATATAATTTTTTATTGCATGTAATTTATTAATACCCACTTGGGTGTCCCACTTCTTCTGCATCAGATCATGGATATAAGATCTAATGGAAGCTTTATAATCAGTGTATGGAATAAGCAGTGGTGTCACAGGTTTGTTGAGTGCTGCCTTGGTTGCAAAATCGGTCATTGCGTTACCAGAAATGCCCACGTGGCTGGGTAACCAACAAAAGACGATGTCGTATTGGCCAGTAGCAAGATCATTATGCAATTCAATAATTTCAATTAAAAGTGGATGTTTGCAACAAATATTTTGAAGAGCCTGAAGGCAAGAAAGAAAATCTGAATAGATTATATACTGTTTATGTTTATAGTGTCTTTTGATATACTTAAGGGCCACTGAGATGGCGTTAGCTTCAGCAGTGAAAATAGAGCTGTTATATGGCAATCTAGACCTTGGACCCATCTGTAAATATGGATTTATGTGCCTTACATTTAGTATGTAATTGATTACATTCTTGTTTATATTGTAGTTCATTAGTGTCTGATTTTTTAAATGAGGTCAATGCATATTTTTCCCACGACAAGAAATATTAAAATCATCCACAAAAAGTGAACCATGAACTGAATCATTTAAAACTTTAGCTAAGCTATTGATCTTGATACTAAATAAAGTGACTGACAAAATACTGCCTTGTGGGACACCCTGATCCTGATGGTAATGATCAGATAGGGTAGAATCCACTCGGACTTGAAACTGCCTGTCAGTTAAAAAGTGTGATATAAACTGAGGCATACGGCCCTGTAAACCAAAGTCATGTAAGTCTTTTAAGATGCCGTGCTTCCAGGTGGTATCATAAACGTTTTCTAAATCGAAAAAGATCGACACTGCATGTTGCTTGCTGATAAAGGCATTCTTGACAAATGACTCCAGTCGAACTAAATGGTCAACGGTACTGCGAGTTTTACGAAAACGACATTGGATATTTGTGATGAAATTATTAGATTCCAGGTACCAAGTTAATCTGTTATTGACCATGCGTTCCATGGTTTTGCAAACACAGCTAGTCAATGAAATGGGCCTATAATTTGATGGATCGGTATGGTCACGTCCAGGTTTGGGAATAGGTATAACTATGGCATCACGCCAGGATGGAGGAAATTTACCTGATGTCCAAATGTCATCGAAAATATTCAATAGTGTCTCTAAACAGGACTCTGGTAAGTGTTTTAGGAGCTAATAATGTATACCATCAGTTCCTGTTGCAGTATTATGGGATTGTTCAAGAGCAGTATGAAGCTCATGAATAGAAAAGATTTCGTTACAATCTTCCCCATTATCTGAATGAAAATTGAGAATTGTCTTTTCCTGCTGTTTTTGGTATGTTTGAAATTGAGGAATGTAGTTAGCTGAGGAAGAATGTTTCGCAAGTGTTTCACCCAGTTTATTTGCGATATCAGATTTATCCGTCAGCAGTTCATCTCCGCATTTGAGATGGTGTATGCTTGGTTTGCTACCCTTACCTTTAATTTTCTGGATAATGTTCCATACCTTTCACACTGGCGTTCGTGAATTTTTCTTCGAAACATAATTTCGCCACGATTGACGCTTGTTTTGCTTGAAAGTACGCCGGGTTTTTGCATTGAGTATTTTAAATTTATTTAAATTATGGAAAATTGGATGACGACGGAAATATTGCTCAGCCTTTTTGCGTGCCTTCTTAGCTTGTTTGCAGTCTGCAGTAAACCAAGGTTTACATATGTGGGGAATAATAGAGGATTTCGGAATACATTCATCAGCTATTTTGTGAAGCCTATCGGAAAAGAGCTGTATAGAGTCGGGAACATCAATGAAAACATCTGGTGTTAGCTTTTCTGCACAAAGAGTTTCATAGCGAGCCCAGTCTGCTTTAGCAAAATTCCATCTCGAAGACGGAGGAACATCAGATGGTGTAACTGACTTGAATACAGTAGGATCGCTACCACAAAGGTCATCATGAACTGACCATTCGAATTCATTTAGTAAACTGGAATCAACAGCTGATAGGTCCAAGCAGGAATACGAGCCAGTTCCAGGGTGTAGATAGGTTTTAGTACCATCGTTAAAAAGGCATAAATTGTTATTTGAGAAGAAACCTTCAAGTAATTTTCCTTTTCCATTAGTGTCATTACCGCCCCAAAGTGGGTTATGACCGTTCAAATCATCCATTATTACACAGGGATTGGGAAGTTGGTCATAAAGAGCCTGAAGATCAGACTGGTGAAGAGAATAGGACTGTGGGATATACAAAGAACACAAGGTGAAAACAATATTCAGAGTCAAACGTACTGAAACAGCTTGGAGAGGGGCGTTTAGAGAAACTGGACTGTGAATTACTTCCACAATCAGAAATCGTGGCCATGACTCTACATTTAAGACCAAGCTTTCATCGTCAGAAGACGAAATAGTATCTATATCAATATGCCGTCTCTTAGGTGTGTACCGAAAACCAGTGATTTGAGGGGAAGCCATGTTGAAAGGTAAAACATTCGACATCCCTGCTCCCCACCCGCCATCGAGTGTCAACGAGGACAGTGCTGTAGTGGAACCCAACGACAAACACTAGGGCTACAAGGATGTTATACTCATGCAATATGAACACAGGTAGCAAATATTGCCAAACAAAATAAAAGTCAGTTTGGTTCAGACCCTACATTTATTTGATGACAATTTGAACCTGGAGGTCAATAGTGCCAGATTGGCCCATGAGCCACCGCCTTCTGGCATAAGACTCTAGGCAGTTCAATAAATAAATAGTGTATATATTTGACATAGAAACGGCCAATGAGTGAGTGAGTGAGTTCATATTTAACGTCACATCGGCAATATCTTAGCCATATCGTGACGAGAACATTCAACGATGAAAAAGATCATATATACATTATAAAAACCTGTCAACAAAGGACAGTAGAATATCACAGAAATGAATGTAAAACTAGTAACTACACCTAAAATAATTTATCTATAGAGGACAATACAATATAACAATGGGTTATAGATTGCTAACAACTGAAGGTAGATCACCATACTAGGGACCATGGGGACTTACAACACTTTTGCTACCTGCATGGACCCTAGCTGGATTTACACCATACCCTCAGCCGTCAGCAATTTGGGAAATCTAGCCATGCAAATAAAAAGACACTTATGCTACGATTAAAAACGTGGAAACTTTGAATTTACTTTGAATGTTTGTGGACTTACGTACCCTCTCGGGGGACAATAGTTTTACAGTACTTCAACCCTCTTTGAGGATACAGCCACTAACAAGCACAGTTATGAATTTAAACTTCCAATAATAAAATATTTATTTACAATTCAGTCAATAAATCTAATTCTTTTAAAAATGCAATGATTAAATGAGAGCTTGTGTTATTAAAAAGACCCTTCAGTGTTCGTGAATTAAAAAACTCATCCCTTGTGATGGAATACTCAACACAGTAGAAACGGCCAATACCCAATAATAGTTAAAATGTGCAAAATACAGTCACCATGCACAGGGCTTGGCGTGACCATTGATAGAATCGGGCCGATTCTACCACCCGTCTAGGTGAAGTAATATCCGAAGTGGTGTGTTGAGCAATAGGAGCACGGTTCCAGGCTCCTGCTGCCCTCGACCACCAGACTACCGTCCTTCATCGACACGGGACGCAACCCACGGCAAACGGGTTGGTGTACCAAATATCCCCCCGGGTCCACTACGGGGGTGTCGGCGAGCTCTTGGCGTTACCCAGCACCCACCAAGAGGAGGTGGCTCGCCACGGGTGCCATACACGGGTGCCATACATCTTATGCAAAGTGCACAACTGAACCACAATTAATGACTCTTGACGTTGTTCAAATATACATTTTTGACACTGTGCACAATTACAGTAGTAGAACATTTTGAAGGTAATATGAATGTACTTGTACTTCACTTATATCATATGACTAAAATTGTCCAAATAGTTACTTCATTTCTGAATTGAAGATTGTCTACGTGTTGCCAAACATATGTTTAGAAGGTCACGCTTCTATTTCATACAGGTGCTTAATCAATGCTGACTGGAGAGTTATACAATATTCACTCAGAAAAGAGGATCATGATATTCGTCCATGGGTGGAGACGATATTTGACATAATATGCTTACCTGAGTCATGACTTCCAAGGAACTTGCATCCTATTTACCCTCTCCTATTACTATTCGTTTTGTGGCCATCCTCACAATTTGCCTCATATTCTGACGTGTCCCTTTTGAATACAACAGTGAAACGGTGAAATTCTCGGTTTGACTCACGTGATGTCTACTCAGAGTCCCCAATTGACGAGAGACATTCAACTGCTTCCCTGTTCAAGTCATGCTCACATCTGAGTTGCCACAAACATGAATTTTATAATGGCCCAAGGGAGGTAACTCTTCAGAATATAGCATGCTACAGAAATACAGCAACTTTTAAATTTTTTTGAAGGGGTACCGGATTCTAAAGTACAGAATACAATCAACTGAATCAATCAGTAATGCTCATGATTTGTCTCACGTATCAATACAATTTTATGCCTTGCACGAAGAGCAAATGTTGCGAGTGTGTGCACCTGTGGTCGACTCATGTGCAAAGTACACCCTTAAACTTGCCAACAAGTCATCACCTAAATGAATAGCCAGATTGGTGGATTGGACACAACAGAGAAAGATCGACTCGTTTGCAAAGTATCACTCGATGAAACGCCCAAACACAATACCGTTTCACTCCAAAACCGGCGCTACGCAATACAGTGTGGATATCTGCTCCTATAATCAATGCAGAATTTATTACTATAGCATGAGTTAGAATTTCTTCTCATAGCCTTACAAACAGTCTCTGTGGCTTGCTTGACAACACCCTTGAGAAGAAACGTTTCAATAACATTACATAATGCTTACGGATTACTTTGCCCCAATGAAAATGGCTACTGTGGCCACGTTTGTAGCATACAGTCCTAGTGTAATGAGTGAGTGAGTTAATATTTAACGTCACATCGGCAATATTGCAGCCATATCGTGACGAGAACATACGTGACAAAAAGAATATATATCCATATTATGAAGGACCTGTCGACGAAGGACAGTAAAACCACTAGACTATCACAGTTATTATTACAACTAGTGTGGAAACTTAAAAAATAATAGTATCACTATTTGGACAGTACAATATAAAAACAGGCCATAGATCGCCAACAACAGAGGGTAGATCACCATACTAGGGGCCATGGGGACTTACAGTACCTCTGCTACCTGCATGGTCCCTAGCTGGATTTACATCATCCCTCAGCTGCTGGCAATTGTATGAAAAGTTAGCCGAAATTAAAAGAACATGAATGCTACGATTAAAATCCTGGTAGACTTAAATTTACTGTGAATGTTTGTGGACTTACGTAACCTCTCAGGAGGACAATAATTTTACAATACTTCAACCCCCTTTGAGGGTACTGCCACCAACGATTCAAGTTACTAATTCAAACTACCAATCATTAAAATGCATCTATTTACACAACATAATTTTCAAAATTCCACCAAATTTCTTTTTAAAAACCAATGATTAAATGACAACTAACAGTGCTAAAAAGGTTCTTGATAGTTTTGACATTGAAAAATTTATCCCTTGTGATGGAGAATTCAACACAGTCAAGCAGAATATGCTTGACCGTGACTCTCTCATCACAAGGGATACAAAACGGAGGATCCTCACCTTTTAAAAGGTATACATGAGTGTATCTTGTATGGCCAATACGACATCGTCGCAAAATGACTTCTTCAAATCTGGACTGACAACCCAAGTATGTATAACCAATGTAGGGTTTTATTTCATGTAGTTTATTTATACCTACTTGGGTGTCCCACTTCTTCTGCATCAGATCACGAGTGTAAGCTCTAATGCTAGCCTTGTAGTCAGAATAAGGAATAAGAAGTGGTGTCACAGATTTGTTGAGTGCTGCCTTAGCAGCAAGATCGGCCATTGCGTTACCGGAAATGCCTACATGGCTGGGTAACCAACAGAAGACGATGTCGTATTGGCCAGTAGCAAGATCATTATATAATTCAATAATTTCTATTAAAAGTGGATGTTTACAAGAAAGATTTTTAATAGCCTGAAGGCAAGAAAGAGAGTCGGAATAGATTATATATTGTTTATGTTTATGGCGTCTTTGAATATATTTAAGAGCTGTTAATATGGCGTTAGCCTCAGCGGTAAAAATAGAACTGTTGTCTGGTAATCTAGAAGATATTGTTCTGGATCCAATGACAGTGGCACAAGCTACTGCGCCACCGTCCTTGGACCCATCTGTAAATAAGGATTTATAACTGCTATATTTATGTTTCAATTCATTATATTCTTGTTTATACTGTAATTCATTGGTTTCTGATTTTTTAAATGTGGTCAGTGTTAGGTCCACTTGGGGCCTAACCAACTGCCAAGGAGGAGAAGAGAGAAGACGGGAAGGAGCTATATTTTCCAGCTCATTGCCGGCAGCAGCAAGAAATGGTTTAATTCTGTGTCCTAGAGGTGGAACAACAGAAGAGTTTTTATTGTATACATCCTCGTAAAGGGGATTGAAAACACAGTTATAGGCAGGGTTAGATTCATTAGAGTATAATTTAGTAATGTATTGTAAAGCTAACTTAATACGTCGCTGCTCAAGAGATGGTTCATCAGCCTCAACGTAGAGACTGTCAATAGGTGAAGTTCTGAAGGAACCAAGACAAAGTCTTAGACATTGGTGATGGACAGAATCTAATAGTTTCAGGTTGCTTTTACAGGCTCCACCGTATACGATTGAGCCATAATCAAGTTTTGAGCGGATGAGTGATCTATACAAGTGGAGGAGGGTAGTCTGATCCCCTCCCCACTTTGAATTAGAAACAACCTTTAATAAATCGAGTGCCTTCAAGCATTTGGTTTGAAGGGATTTAATATGTGGCAAAAAAGGTCAAATGTGAATCAAAAACAAGTCCCAAGAACTTGGCCTCCTCTACAACTTTGATGGGAGTGCCATCTAGAGATAGTTCAGGGTCCTTATGTGGTTTATATTTGCTGCAAAAATGTATACAACTTGTTTTGGATTTAGAAAATTTAAAGCCGTTTTCAAGACACCATTTATTTATTTTGTTTAAACAAAGCTGCAGTTGCCGTGCAATGGTATGCATATTTTTCCCACGACAAGAAATATTAAAATCATCCACAAATAACGATCCATCAATTGAATCGTTTAAAACTTTTGATAAAGTTATCTATCTTGATGCTAAAAAGTGTGACAGACAGAATACTGCCTTGTGGAACACCCTGATCCTGATTGTAATGATCAGACAGGGTAGAACCCACTCGAACTTGAAACTGTCTGTCATTTAAAAAGTTGGCTATAAATTGAGGTAAACGACCTCGCAAGCCGAAGTCATGTAAGTCTCGTAAAATACCATATTTCCAGGTTGTGTCATATGCTTTTTCGAGATCAAAAAAGATAGACACAGCATGTTGTTTATTAATTAGTGCGTTTTTAACAAATGATTCTAAACGCACTAAGTGATCGACAGTACTTCTGTTTTTCCGGAAACCACACTGTATAACAGTTATAAGGTTATTTGTTTCCAAGTACCAAACAAGTCGATTATTTATCATGCGTTCCATGGTCTTGCAAACACAGCTAGTTAAAGAAATCGGACGATAATTAGATGGATCCGTATGATCACGTCCAGGTTTAGGTATTGGCACTACTATAGCGTCACGCCATGAAGAAGGAAATTTACCTGAAGTCCAAATATCATCAAAAATATATAAGAGCGTCTCTAAACAGGATTCCGGTAAGTGTTTAAGGAGTTGATAATGTATGTTATCAGTTCCTGTAGCAGTGTCATGAGCTTGATCAAGAGCAGTATGGAGTTCATGAATAGAAAATGTTTCATTATAATCTTCCCCATTATCTAAATTGAAAGTAATAGTTTTCTTTTCTTGTTGCTTCTGATATTGCTGGAATTTTGGTACATAATTAGAAGAGGAAGAATGTTTTGCGAGGGTTGCACCTAGTTTATTAGCAATATCTGATTTATCAGTAAGTAATTGATATCCATGTTTAAGATGATGGACAGTAGATTTAGTACCTTTACCTTTAATTTTCTGGACCATGTTCCATACCTTGGACATGGGTGTCCGAGAATTTATTTTGGATACATAATTTTGCCAAGATTGGCGTTTGTTCTGTTTAAAAGTACGCCGTGCTTTAGCATTTAAATTTTTAAATTTATTTAAATTATGTACCATAGGATGGCGACGGAAATAATGTTCTGCTTTTTTCCTTGCCTTCCTAGCTTGTTTGCAGTCATCGCTGAACCATGGTTTTCGAATATGTGGAGCTGCAGAGGACTTTGGTATACACTCATCAGCTATGGAATTCAGTGCCTCAGAAAAACATTGAATAGCATCAGGAGCGTCAATAAAACGTTCGGGTTGAAGTTTTTCAGCACACAGTGTTTCATATAAAGTCCAGTTAGCCTTTTTAAAATTCCTCCTTGATGATGGAGGTACATCAGATGGAGTTACAGCTTTTAATATAGTAGGAAAATGGTCACTTCCACAGAGGTCATCGTGGACTGACCATTCAAATTCATTTAGTAGTTCTGAATTTGTAAGTGACAAATCGAGAGCAGAATAAGTCCCTGTCCCAGGGTGTAAATATGTGTTGGAACCATCATTATAAATGCATAAATCATTGTCAGAACAAATGTCCTCCAACAATTTACCTATAGTGTTTGTAGTTACACTACCCCAGAGTGGGTTGTGTCCATTCAGATCTCCCATTATGATACAGGGCTTCGGGAGTTGATCATACAGCACTTGAAGATCGGTTTTGTGAAACGTTGATGACGGAGAAATATAGAGAGAGCATAATGTAAATGCAACATGCAAAGTTAGTCGCAGTGCGACGGCCTGAAGATCAGTAGTAAGTGAAACAGGGCTATGGATAATATTCTGTTTGACTAGGATGGAAGACCCTCCCGTGGCCCTGTCACCCGGAGGTGAAAAACAATGATATGCCTTGTAATGACACAGGTCAAAAGTATCTGTCTGTTTTAAATAGGTCTCCTGCAGACAGAAAGCTGATGGTGTTAAATCCTGGACTAAGAGCTGCAACTCATTAAAATTAGTCCTTAGACCTCTACAATTCCACTGTAAAAGATTATTCTGATAACCTATCTTTTTGGGGGGTTTATTGGGGATCTACCCCGCACTTTTTTGGTGGGCGACAAGCTGTGAGCCCTAGAATGGACGTTTTCACACACGTCCATATCCTCAAGCGATCCGTATTTATTGAATAGCTGAATTTTATTTTGTGACCCTTTCGGGGCTCTCCCACTCAGTTTCTTTGAAGAATCTTGCTGTTTACCTTTAATTTTACTGAGACTTTGTCGATGACAGAAAAGATGGTTCTAGATCAGGGGATGTTTCTAATTGTATTTGGGACGTACCAGTAAGTGATTCTCGTGTTTGAGTAGATGTAGCGGGTGAGAAAAGGTTTGGGGAATCCGTTTTGACCCAAGTCAAGTTTGTCTGACAGCTAGTGGATACTGTAGGTACTCTAGTTGCTGTTTCTGAACAGGACACTCTTTAGAATAAGACGGATGATTCCCTGAGCAGTTGGTGCATTTTGTAACAGAACTGTCACAATCCTCTGTTGTGTGTGTCTTTTCACCACAGCGAGCACACACAACGGATAATGTACAAGAATTTACACCATGTCCGAATTTTTGGCATTTGAAGCATCTGAGAGGATTCGGAATGTACGTGTCAACATTTAGATTGCAATAGCCGGCCTTGAGTGATCTTGGAGCAGAAGGTAGGGAAAAGGAAAACAGATAAGTGTTGGTTGTGACAGTTTCATTATTTTTACGAGTTGAGAATCGTTTCACATAAAGAACACCCTGATCTTTCATTTCAGAGGCAATATCTAATTCTGACATGTCAGCGAGTAATCTATCGCGGTCCCGTACAATTCCCTTACTCGTGTTGAGCGTTTTGTGTGCCGTGATTGTGACGGGAATGCCGACATATGTCTTAGTGTTCAACAGGTTTGTTGACTGTTGCTTTTTGGTACACTCAATCAAGAGTGCACCAGAACGTAATCTTCTGATATTTTTTACGTCCCCAGCAATGCCTTGGATACCCTTCGACACAGCAAAAGGGTTTAATTTCAAGGGTGTTCTATCTTCAGTCTCAACAACTAGAAAACGTGGCCAGTATTCAGTAGGATTGGACAGTCTAAGGTCAGTATCAGAATGATCTTCAAGGAGACGTTTTGTTTTTTTGTAGGGCGTTTCATACGCCATGGTTATTGTTTTTTCATTTCATCATCCGAGCTCCCCACCCACCATGGAGTATCACAGGGACAATGCTAGAGCAAGCGGATCTCCAGCCTGCAGCACCAAGGATACTCGGATGATATACTCCAGCAGAAGAGTTACAAATAACAAATCCACCAGATTGGCCCATGAGCCACCGCCTTCTGGCTTAGGACTCTAGGCAAAGTGCAAAACATCATTGTTCAAAAGTTTAAACATCTGTTATGAACAATTTCAGCAAGACCCAATGGTTAACATGAACAAATCCAAATTGTGTGATGACAAATAAGTCTAGTCCATACACACAGGGCTTGGCGTGACCAGCCGATTGATAGAATCGGGCCGATTCTACCACCCGTCTAGGTGAAGTAAGGGCCGAAGTGGTGTGTTGGGCAACAGGAACACGGTTCAGGCTCCTGCTGCCCTCAACCACCAGACTACCGTCCTCCACCGACACGGGACGCAACCCACGGCAAACAGGTTGCCCAATTCGGTTGCTCCTTGCAACCAGCAATGGGGTGCTATGGACCTAGTTGACCCGGGTCCACACGGGGCTTTGAACGGCTCTTGGCGTGACCCAGCACCCACCACGAGGAGGTAGCCGTTCACGGGTGCCCGTAGTGTAATGTGGATCACAGAGGCATCTTGCCCCCTTCACAGTCATGCGAAGTTTCCAGAAACGCGCAATTAACTACCGGAAACGCTATCCACGAAGATATCACTGGACTAAGAAAATCTAACACAAGCTGAAACTACTAACACCAATAATGGGAGACGTATAATTATTGACAGGCTTCAGCATCCGTTATGAGCAAAACGTGATGTACTCTCAGTTTTCGATTTCAAAATAGAATTACTTATCTGGTTACACCGATCCTCATAATGTGACAAAAACGTATCCAGAATAAAAGTTTATATTGTGATACAAAAACATCATCATTGGCTGACAAGAGGCATGTAAATGCTGCATGATTACAGAATGCGCAAATAAGTAATTGCGCGATTTCCGTCAAGGCAACAGAAATCCGGCAACCGACTGCAACACGCCACATCTGCTGTGTTAATGCATATGTATACCAAACGTCAACTGAAACGTTAGCCTCCTACCCTATTGAATTTCTGAAAACTATCAAATATATCTTAGACGTTATAAGTTGAACAATACAGCTTTATGCAAATCAAAAAACAATTTCAAAAACATTCATATTATGGTGACGTACACCTTTTTCAGAAGTGTTAAATTGTCCTATTTTCAGGGTAACGTTTCTTCTTGGCGTTTAGTGACTATGAATTAATACCACGATTGAATGTTGTTTCTCTCAGTGAATGCCGTGAAGTATTATTCCATACAACACTTAAACAACTGTACTTGCATGGGATTGTGACCATGTCATACGATGAAAGTGTATGTGTTCATGAATCGCTTTAATGAGACACAGTGTTCGGGAAAATGTAGTGGGTATCAGCAAGCATCGACACAGAGCAGATGCATTCATCATTCTCAGATGTGTTATACAGTCGTAACACGCTTAGTATCCATATCATATTTCCTTGTCCGGTATGAGTCAATATTGACGTGTATTTGTACACGAGATATGACATTGTTTTTTCTTCCCTTACTAAAGTCAACATGATGTGTATAGCACTCCGCAATACCAGATGTTCTTACATACATATTTATGCATGACCTTTGTTGAGACCACGAGAGAGACAACGACAAAGAGAAGAGAGAGAGGATGTTTGACAAAAGAGCGAGAGAGAGAGAGATTTAGTGGCATTAAAACTAGGGAAAAGGCGGCTTGTGTTGTTCGAAAGTTATGTCATATAACTAAGCGTGACTATCGTACATAAGGAAACTCATGCAATCATTTCGATGACAAATAACAATCATATTGGGGGAGAAAAATTTCCTGAAATATTAAGTGTCAAGATCACAGATGATTTCGTTTATATAATTAGTTTATGGTACTGTAAATAGATGTAGTATGGTATTGTTAGAGTGTGTTATATATTGTTGGGAGTTGTTGTTAGATTATGTTCGGTAATACTATGGGAACAGGGTTATGTTCAGGGAAGCGTGACCAGGTATGGCCAGAGAGCTGGGGTGTTAATTTGTAAACAATAGAGAGGTGTTGAGTAGCTTGGGTATGGGAGGTCAATATAAATAGTGAGGAAGGGTAGTAATCTGCACAGTCAGCCAGAATCACCACTGTGTTCACCTGTATGGGTTCAACTTTTGTATGGGATTGCATCTCACGCTGGCTGGCGTAAGTTTTTATTATCATTATTACTTTTGTATTTATTGATTGAGTAGATGTAGCAAGAAATTGTTTTACTGATGTAGTATTTCTAGATATATGTGCATATTGTAACACTATATAGCCACAAAGCCATTCAAAATTTGAATGTTATCGTTCCACAAAAACTGTTCCACTTTCAAATATGTAAATCGGAGTAAAGTACATGCATAAAGTATAAGACATTGACACATGTCTTACTGAGTAACTGTAGTTACTTATATTGTATTGTAGTGTCCCGGAACTGGCCGGTTATCCTTAAAGTAAGGAGAGGGGTATTATCTCCGCCTGTAAGGAGACAGACAAGAGTCTTCCCTGTTGTACAAGGAGCATGTATCTCCTAGTAATGTGAGATGTGGATGGCACAGCCATCAACCATTACACAGGCCCCTTAAACTCCGTGAGGGAAACCATCGCCTGGGTGTGAGGGATACCACACAAATACCATGACGTCACCAAGTGGAACCACAGTGCACTGACATTCTGATTACATTGCAAAGAGAAAGTGTTCTCTCTGAGTGGCTAATTCCTTTATTGTTATTTAGTTCAATTGTTTAGTTTCTGATTGGGATTATATGTAATCATTATCTATATTAGTGAGGGTATTAGGATTTTAGTGTAGTTAGTAGTAGTAGTAGTATTATTAGAACTTTAGCAATATAAGTGGTAGACAGAACTGTATATGTAGCTAGGTTAGGTAATTAGATTAGTTAGTTGTATTTGCACCTGTAGAATTAGTTTAGTATAGGTATTGGGGTTACTTATATCTTAAGGGGAGGAATAAAGTTTTGCAAAACAAACTATTCTTCTGTTGTGGTTACTTTGGTATGTGACATTTTGGTGGCAGCGGTGGGATAATTAGATTATTTGTCACTATCAAAGGGAACCCTAGTTGTGTTCTGTAGCGCATTTGATGTAGCGTTGTTGATTGTATATCGCTGCAGAATCTTTGTGTCCATAAAGAAGGGTTAGAACATACGGCACCACTTCTGCGTCCTTGAGTGTATGATTTGGAATTCAAGGGTGGAGGGTGTATTGTGGTTATTGGTCAGTTAAGGCCATTGGTTCGTCGTGAACATTTTGAACATTGGGATATATGGGAAATCACCTCCGGTTTTATTCTTGGTAGGATCCCTATTTATTCCAGACAGTTTGACTTTTTGTGTACCCTGCTTTGCCCTCATACAGACAATTATGGACATTGACAAACTTATCAAACTGGGTCAGAGTTTAGGGTATGAGAAAGATGATTTGAGAGTGTTTGTGAAAGAGCAAATGGAGTTGGAGAATGAGAAAGAAAAGGACAGGCTCGAACGGGAGGAAAGAGCTAGGGAGCGGGAGATTAAAAAGTTAGAACTGGAGGAAAGAAAGGAGAAAGAAAGGTTAGAATGGGAACGAGAGAGAGAACGATTAGAATTGGAGAAAGAAAAGTGTAAAATACAGTCAAATGAAAGAATAGAACTAGCCAAGTTAGAAAAGAGTGCGGCAGGAAATCAAGAAGGGCAGGTAGGAGAGAATAGATCGGCAGCCATTCCCAAGATGCCTAAAATGCCTCCATTTGACGACCACAATGACAATATTGATGCATATCTGCAAAGGTTTGAACGTGTAGCTACAGCGCAAGGCTGGGACCCGTCCCATTGGGCAGCTTACCTGTGTACTCTGCTGAAAGGTAAGGCTTTAGAAGTATACTCCCGGTTAAATGCCTTTGAGGCTGAAAATTACAATGCAGTTAAAACTGCATTACTTAAACGCTATGAAATGACTGAGGATGGATTCCATCAGAAATTTAGGACTGCTAAAACTGAAACAGGTGAGATTTTCACACAATTTGTAGTTAGAATTGAGAACTATTTCAACAGATGGATTGAACTAAGTGGTACACAAAAGACGTTCGAAGGTGTGAGAGATTTGCTGCTGCGTGAACAGATTTTGAATGTGACTGGAAGGGATCTGGGTATATTCTTGAGAGAGAGAAAGCCAAAAGACGCGATGGAAATGGCTAGACTAGCAGAGCAATTTATAGAAGCTAGAGGTACGAGTCATGGAAGATACAATAGACCAGTTATTCCAGGTCAAACTGACAAGCAGGTTTCCAAAGGGAAAATAGTCGAGGGTAGCGCATCAGGTAAACATGGTACTTGTTCCAAACAATTTGTTCCTATTAAGGAAAGGACATGTTACAACTGCAATCAAACTGGGCATTTGGCAGCACAGTGCAAGAAACCCAAGTTTAAAGTGGCAAGTATCCAGGTGAGTGAAGACAACACAAACATGTCTCTAATACATCCAGATAACACAAAAGTAGAGCCCTGCATACATGAAGTTCTAGATGGTGATGCAGCAACTTCAGAGGAGGTTACTAACGCAGATGTAGCCTCAGGGAGTGTGCTTACCAAAGATCACCGCATGCCATTTTATCAGGGAAAGGTAAACGACACTCCAGTAGATGTGCTTAGAGACACGGGATGTAACGGTGTAATAGTGAGGAGGTCAATGGTAAAAGATGCATGTTTGACTTCAGAAACACAATCTTGTAAATTAGCAGATAGCAGGATCTTGACACTTCCGGTAGCATGGATTACTGTAAATACGCCCTTTTACACGGGTATGGTGAGAGCAGCATGTATGGACACACCAATCTGTGACTTAATATTAGGCAATATTCCCGGAGTTAGAGAGCCAGGAGATCCAGACTTGATGTGGGATAAGCAGGACATTAAAACAGTAGGTGCTGTAGAGACAAGGAGCCAGAGAAGAGTACGCCAAGTAGGCATGGAACCCTTGAAGACATTGGAACCTGTTGGGTTGACACTGAGTCGAGGTGAGTTCGTATCCCTACAACATCAGGATTCAAGTCTGAACAAAATGAGAAAATTAGTGGAAGAAGGTAAGATTAGGGAGACCCGACATAGTACTTCCTCTTACTTTGTGGAGAATGATATGCTGTATAGGAAGCATACTTCCAATAAAATGGACAATGGTAAACAAGTTGTACAGGCAGTAGTACCGGTTGGATTGCGCACACAGGTAATGAAGGTATGTCATTAAGCACTGATGGGTGGACATCTTGGAATCAAGAAGACTCTAGATAGGGTAATCTCACAGTTTTATTGGCCAGGAGTAATTGGTGATGTCAGAAGACATGTTCAGTCTTGTGATATTTGTCAACGTACCATGCCGAAGGGAAAGGTAAGGAAAATACCACTGGGACAAATGCCATTAATTGAAGTGCCATTTGAGAGGGTAGCTGTTGATTTGATTGGTCCATTGTATCCTGTCACAGACAAGGGTAATAGGTATATACTGACGGTGGTTGATTATGCAACACGATACCCAGAAGCAGTAGCTTTACCCAGAGTAGAGACGGAATATGTTGCCGAAGCTCTGTTCGAGATATTCAGTAGGGTTGGTATCCCCAAGGAGATATTAACAGACATGGGAGCCCAGTTCACGTCAGGCGTGATGAAGGAGGTAAGTAGACTATTGTCCATACATCAGCTTACTACTTCCCCTTATCATCCAATGTGCAATGGCCTAGTAGAGAAGTTCAATGGAACCCTGAAGACGATGCTGAAACGGATGTGTGCAGAACGACCAAATGACTGGGACAGGTATGTACCTGCTTTGTTATTTGCTTACCGAGAGGTACCTCAAGAGAGTTTGGGTTTTGCCCCATTTGAACTCTTATATGGACGCACTGTGAGAGGACCAGTACAGATTCTGAGGGAAATCTGGACAAGAGATATACCAAATCCAGAGGTAAGAACCACATATGAGTATGTGCTAGATCTTCAAAACCGTCTTGAGGAGACTATTCACGTAGCACAGCAAGAACTTCAAAAGAAAGCATGTAAATACAAAAAGTTCTTTGATGTGAAGTCCAAGCCAAGAAAAATGAAGGTTGGTGATAAAGTATTAATTCTGTTGCCCACTGATTCAAACAAACTGTTGCTGCAGTGGAAAGGGCCATATGAAATACTGGATACCTTTGGCATTGGCAATTACAGAATACAGGTTGGTAACAAGATTAAAACCTATCATGCCAATCTACTGAAAAGGTACATTGAGAGAGAGGAGGTCAAGGACACAGCTGTATGTGACGTCAGCATAGCTCAACTTGTGCATGTCAGTGCTGGTCTGGTGGATGTCAAGGCTGAAGAGGTGAGTATGTTAGACATAGCTTCACCTTCTTTAGTTTCTAAGGAAACGTATCAGGATGTAGACATTTCTGAAGATTTGACAGAGGAGCAACAAAATGAGGTGAAGGAGCTCATAAGTGAATTCAAAGATGTACTGAGTGATTTACCAGGGAAGGTAGATTGTATGGAATATAAGATCAAGCTGACATGTAATGAGCCTATACGATCCAAGCCCTATCCACTTCCTCATCATATGAGAGATGTTGTAGCTAAGGAGATACAGCTAATGTTAGACATGGGGGTGATAGAACCTTCTCAGTCACCATATGCATCCCCCATTGTACTTGTGAAGAAGCCTGACTCGACTTACAGATTTTGTACCGATTTTCGCAAACTGAATCAGGTGACCGTATTTGATGCCGAACCAATTCCATTAGCTGATTCCATCTTTGCACGGTTACGGAACTGTAAATATCTTACCACAATTGATGTAAGCAAAGCATATTGGCAGATTCCAATGGAAGAGAGTAGCAAAGAACTGACAGCATTTATAACTCCTGATGGATTATACCAATGGAAGGTGATGCCATTTGGAGTAGTTAATGCACCTGCAGTATTTTCCCGACTGATGAGACAAGTATTGCACAACATACCAAATACAGACAACTTCATAGACGACATCATAGAAGGAACTGAGAACTGGTCACACCACATGGTAAGTCTGAGAGCAATATTTACGAGGTTAAGACAATTCCATCTTACAGCTCGACCTTCAAAGGTAAAAGTGGGATATAAACATCTGGACTTTTTAGGGCACAAGGTGGGTAGTGGTCTAATTCGACCAGAAGGTAAGAATGTAGAAAAGATCCTAAATGTGGAGCGACCTCAAACCAAGAAACAAGTGAGAGCGTTGTTGGGACTGACCGGGTACTACCGGAAATTTATCCCAAACTATGCAGCCATAGCAGTTCCGTTAACTGATCTCACAAAGAAAGGAAAGCCAAACAAGGTAATATGGACAGAAAGCCAGGAATTAGCTTTCACTACGTTAAGAACCCATATGTCAAGTTTTCCTATCTTGAAACTACCCGACTTGAAGAAACCATTCTTGGTAAGAACAGACGCTTCTGACGTTGGAATCGGAGCTGTACTGCTACAAGAACAGGAAGGTGAGCGATTTCCAATATTGTTTGTGAGTCGGAAGTTAGTAGATCGTGAGAGAGCGTATTCTACAATAGAAAAAGAGTGTTTGGCTATTGTGTGGGCAATACAGAAGTTAGAAAGATATCTGTATGGGAGAGAATTTATTTTGGAGACTGACCATCAGCCCTTAATATGGATGACCAAGGCAAAAATGACCAATGGACGAGTGATGAGGTGGGCCCTGACTTTGCAACCCTACAGATTTCTAATTCGTGCAATCAAAGGAAGTGAGAATGTTGGGGCTGATCTCTTGAGCCGGTGTTCACCCTAGTCATACTATGTGTATGGCAGTGTGTAAATAATGTACTCTCTGCATATCCAGATTATTTGTCAGCAGTTATTTCTTATGTATTACTGTGCTATTGTACATTTAGACAATTGTGTTTTATGATATTTATGCATTAAAACAAACTTAAATGTGATCTTGAGTGTAATATATAATTGTACTTGTGTACAATTACTTGAAGTGGGGAGTGATGTCAAGATCACAGATGATTTCGTTTATATAATTAGTTTATGGTACTGTAAATAGATGTAGTATGGTATTGTTAGAGTGTGTTATATATTGTTGGGAGTTGTTGTTAGATTATGTTCGGTAATACTATGGGAACAGGGTTATGTTCAGGGAAGCGTGACCAGGTATGGCCAGAGAGCTGGGGTGTTAATTTGTAAACAATAGAGAGGTGTTGAGTAGCTTGGGTATGGGAGGTCAATATAAATAGTGAGGAAGGGTAGTAATCTGCACAGTCAGCCAGAATCACCACTGTGTTCACCTGTATGGGTTCAACTTTTGTATGGGATTGCATCTCACGCTGGCTGGCGTAAGTTTTTATTATCATTATTACTTTTGTATTTATTGATTGAGTAGATGTAGCAAGAAATTGTTTTACTGATGTAGTATTTCTAGATATATGTGCATATTGTAACACTATATAGCCACAAAGCCATTCAAAATTTGAATGTTATCGTTCCACAAAAACTGTTCCACTTTCAAATATGTAAATCGGAGTAAAGTACATGCATAAAGTATAAGACATTGACACATGTCTTACTGAGTAACTGTAGTTACTTATATTGTATTGTAGTGTCCCGGAACTGGCCGGTTATCCTTAAAGTAAGGAGAGGGGTATTATCTCCGCCTGTAAGGAGACAGACAAGAGTCTTCCCTGTTGTACAAGGAGCATGTATCTCCTAGTAATGTGAGATGTGGATGGCACAGCCATCAACCATTACACAGGCCCCTTAAACTCCGTGAGGGAAACCATCGCCTGGGTGTGAGGGATACCACACAAATACCATGACGTCACCAAGTGGAACCACAGTGCACTGACATTCTGATTACATTGTAAAGAGAAAGTGTTCTCTCTGAGTGGCTAATTCCTTTATTGTTATTTAGTTCAATTGTTTAGTTTCTGATTGGGATTATATGTAATCATTATCTATATTAGTGAGGGTATTAGGATTTTAGTGTAGTTAGTAGTAGTAGTAGTATTATTAGAACTTTAGCAATATAAGTGGTAGACAGAACTGTATATGTAGCTAGGTTAGGTAATTAGATTAGTTAGTTGTATTTGCACCTGTAGAATTAGTTTAGTATAGGTATTGGGGTTACTTATATCTTAAGGGGAGGAATAAAGTTTTGCAAAACAAACTATTCTTCTGTTGTGGTTACTTTGGTATGTGACATTAAGGGGTACTTTGAATGCAGCCGACACGGAAAGACAAATAGCATTAGGAACACAATATCACAGTGTTTTAACTGATGACTAAAATATGACCTTTGTGAACATGATGAGTCTGTTTATGTGTTGATTGAAGGCTAATAATTCCTAGGCAAAATCTCACGAAAGCCATTGATGTCAGGTTAGGTTTTAGTCGTTTTCCACTTTGCTTGTTATCGATAATCCATGTGTTTAATAGATGCTACATTCCGATGTAGGTGCAAAATGTTATTAAGCAAGTGACACACAACTTTATACATAAGACGAACCTATACACAAAGTATAATTGTAGGTAGCAGCCAGTGTGCGCATAGAAACAGACCAGACCTCTTCGCCCCGTTAAGATCAGTCTATATCCAAGGAGACCCGTGAAGGTCCCGGGGTAGAATAGGCCTTCAGCAACCCATGCTTGCCATAAAAGGTGACTATGCTTGTCGTAAGAGGCGACTAACGGGATCGGGTGGTCAGACTAGCTGACTTGGTTGACACATGTCATCGGTTCCCAATTGCGCAGATCGATGCTCATGTTGTTGATCACTGGATTGTCTGGTCCAGACTCGATTATTTACAGACCGTCGCCATATAGCTGGAATATTGCTAAGTGCGACGTAAAACTAAACTCACTCACTCACTCACTATATCCGAGGAAGGATTTGGTGGAATTCCTGTGGCATTGTTGCAGGATTTGGATAACGTCAGAACTGTCGATTATCCCCAGCGTGTTTCAAAGGTGAAACATCACCTAACATAAATTCAAGTTCTGTCGATACGGCTGGAGAGATGTCCATGGTTTCAATTTGTCAGCCATGAACAAGGGCCTTATTGTTTGCAATACACCACCACAAATGCTTCTTAACACACTTTTGCTCTGGTTGGGAAAAATTATTCACAAGAATATCCATGAATATACGTTAAGGTGTATCAACGTTTAATTCTGAGTATAGATTGAGCGCAATTAGTCGTAATCCTGTTAGGATACCAAAGGATGGGTTTCAAAGTGAAGTTAGAGAAGACAGGAGTTGTCTGAGGACACTTGAGAGTGAGATCAAGTTCAGCTGCAGATATGTGTTGTTAAATATTAATATTCCAAAAAATTCTGAATCAGGCTTTGCAGATTTCTAAATACGTCTTTTACAGGAATATCGTGTTAGTATAATTAGTGCCAAAGCCTGACATATTTGTAACACCACGTGGATAATTCTTACACCTATGCACACGATACTTAAATATGCCTTAAATATGCCTCGTATGATTTTATCAAGTAAGTGATCATCAACCTTTGTGTCATCATTACTCCCCACTTAGAACTCGAAACGTCTTTTACCAGTGGACTGTAGGTAGTGTATGAGACACGAGAATCTAGCGCTCTCAACCACCTTGATTTTGATAATTCAGGACCCTACTGTGGTTTGTGCTTACGTGATGAATAGCATCACAGTTTGCTTTGGATTTCGCTAACTTGACGCGATTGTCGTTGGTCGGTTTTAAAATTTTGTGTCTCCTTTTTATAACGTATGCATATTCTTGTACGTGGCATTGGAATTGTGATCAAAGAATGATCCAAGTGTTCACAACAGTGGGATGAAGCCCACTCGTGCTTTAAACTGTCGTTGTTTAAATACATAATCACGGAGGTATTCGGTTCCTCAGTAGTTAATGCACACCTTAGAAAATTGCATGGTCTCTCTATGTTCCATGTGCTATTTCTGTTTCGAATAGATTATTGTAATATTTTGTTTGTTGGTCTAAGGTACCTAGAGACATAGGATATAGGGCAAGTATCTAATATTAAAGATGCCTTGTAAATGACATGTCTGTTGGCAAATGGCACACGGTATAGATCATACACACTGTAGGTCCAAACTGGAAATTCTGTTGTGCGTGTATAATGGCAAATAAAAGTGGCAGTAGTAGGACACTTATCTTTATCAGGTATGGTTAGATACCAGCACACGGGCACTTACTGAAGTTGGCAATGTCAGATTATATACTGCTTACTTCATAAAGCGTTGCAAATTTGAATGTTAACTATTAAAAAACACCTGATTTAAAAGTGAGGCGTTGTTTTCAAAGGGAAGGTTTTATTTTCGCCGTTGTATGTAGGAAATGCTGGGTAACCACCATGTTGATAGAAGTCGGTCAAAATTTCCAAGAAAATATCAACTATATTCTAAATATAGGTATTTCAAAGCAGTCACAACGTCACAGTGCATCTACTATCATTATATAACGTATTTTGACTATTTTGAAAATACACAGTCAATATGCAGTATTTTAGGGCATGGACACAGCTCTTCCTGCTACTGGAATGTAAGAATGATATCAAGCAAAGGAGAGAAACTGAAGAGGCTCTGTGTATTGGCCGGGTAGTCAAACTAGGACTAGTCATATTGGGAACACACCTAGCAAGGGAAAGCTTAAGATATCGACTTTTCGCACGTTTAATTTTTCAGGGAAACGCTCTGAGTATATTACTCATGTGTATTTACTTCTGTATTGAATGGGATCCATACAAATACGCATGCTTCTCCAACAATATAACGTGGTCACGTGATCTCATATACATTTGTCTAACAAAGTACTGTTGTAACATACTGGAGGTTTTCACCCTTCTCTACTGCACATTATATCGTTTCAGTGTGGTCTTTGTTTTACATATTACATTGTAATTATTATTGATTTTGGTAATAAGTCTAAATCGCAATGTTTTTCAAGATGTTTGTAATGTTTTTCGTACAAAGGTGAGAATGTGTTCATATGCAAAGTCAAATTGCGGTATATGGTGTCTTCGTAGACTTTTAACGCTTCACATATTGGATATCTGTTCGTATGTTGCCAGAGGTTCGTATATGTTTGAAGGTTGGACAGCACTTCTATCCAGAGCCGTATATTCTCCTCCAGCTTCAGGATGCAGGTGATCACCACCTGAAACAGTTACATGAAATTAGCAAAGTCTATTTGTTTCTGAAAATCTAATATTAGCACATAGACTCAAGACGAACGACTGACTGAGTTAAAATATATGGCCACATTGGCTATATTTCAGCCATATCGTGACTTGACAAGACAAATGAATGAAGTGATAAAACCAAGCTGAAATTATGTGATTCATATTTCCATCTACGATGTATTTCAGCTAGAACGAAATGGCTGATGTGAATTGTGTGGTGTACTAGAACGACGGAGCGATTGTAGAACAAAACCATTTTGGACAAAAAACCCTCAAGGCAAAACCAATTAGGAAACAAATCCCCCTAAAATAAATAAGAACCTTTGGGCAAAATCCCCAAACACTGAGATATGAACACAGAAGAGTGATATACAGCATGTGAAGTGATAATTAGATGTACTGGAAACCCTGTATGTATATAATCAGTCAATGAGGCCAGATAAAAAAACTTGTAGAAACAAGTGTGATGTGAACACTACAGTGTGATATACACCTTTATTAGTGACAATATAGCTGGCTTTTGTGATATTCCAGGAACTAGAGAGGCATACTCCTTGATACCATAACGTAAAGGTTGTCATCTGTCTGTCTGTCTGTCTCGTATATTGAATTAAAAATCCAATTTTTGCTATTTTTCATTGTAAGTGTGATGCCGGCTAAATAGTTTTTTTCCTTCATTATTAATTCGATTTGGTTGTTCTACGTGTTGTTGTTTTTTGTCCTAAGGGGGTCCAAGGTTGTTGTTTTTCCCTGGGGGGATTTTGTCAACAGGGGATTTGTCTGCAGACCGATTGAACATATATATTTCTGTGACCTATCGCGTGTGATGATTCTGTTATATGATTCCAAGGTGACACCTACAATACCTGATTTGCACCCAAAATGAACACGCAGTGCATGGACGTATTGGCTATTACCAGAGGCAGATCCTTCCGAGTTGACTGCAACATTGTGCACAGGTTGCTGCTCACTTCCTCCAGAAGGGGGGCGTACTGTTAATTCAGATACCTGTTAACCCAACAAGAAACAAACATAGAAACATTCAGCTTCCTGAGGTTGCTAATTTATGCCCATTTATGAAGTGATACCATTATATGGATACACAGTGAGCGTCAGTTGTCATTTACAAAAAGGCAAGTAATTTATATACCCACACCTAACACCTGCACCGAAAATTGTGGTTTGCGCCAATTTTAGTGTAAGCACATGCAAGTGCAGGTTATGAATATATTCCCATGTCACATATTCAGCGTGTAATTACAAAGCAATCCTAAAGAGTCGTTATCATTCAAATTAGGATCAATATTTCTGAGGAAAGTTAGTTTCATATCTCATAGTGACATGTTAACATTAGGTATTTTGAGATATATCCTTCCTCATTAAATGTTACCGGTTTACAACATGTGACCGCTCATTCGCATGCATAGTCACACATGTGTTGTGACATACCCCACACTCTCAAAAGCATATTAGGATGGTAAGAAGAGTGACTCGTGCTCAAATCAGTTTAGGCACCCGTGGCGAGCCACCTCCTCGTGGTGGGTGCTGGGTAACGCCAAGAGCTCGCCGACACCCCCGTAGTGGACCCGGGGGGATATTTGGTCCACCAACCCGTTTGCCGTGGGTTGCGTCCAGTGTCGGTGGAGGACGGGATCCTGGTGGTTGAGGGCACTGGGGCTTTTAACTGTGTTCCATTGCCCAACACACCACTTTGGCCCTGACTTCACCTAGACGGGTGGTTGAATGGGCCCGGTTCGACCAATCGGCTGGTCATGCCAAGCTCTGTGAATGAAGTATATATATCATTGCACAAATTTTATTTGGATTTTTCCTTTCGGTCTTGGCCTATTTGTTCATTCAGCTTTTCGAAATTTTAAATGCATTTTTGAAGTTCTGAAATTTTTGCCTAGAGTCTTATGCCCAGAAGGCGGTGGCTCATGGGCCAATCTGGTAGATTAATTATTTCTAATTCTTCTGCTGGAGTATATCATCCGGGTATCCTTGGGGCTGTAAGCTGGAGGCCCGCTTGCTTTAGCATTGTCCTTGTGATACTCCGTGGTGGGTGGGGAGCTCGGATGATGAACCGTATTACACTAACCATGGCGTATGAAACGCCCTACAAAAAAACAAAACGTCCACTTGATATTGACCCTGTTGATACTGACCATAGACCGTCTACATCGATTGAGTATTGGCCACGTTTAATTGTGATTGAGACTCCTGAGAAGACACCTTTGAAGTTGAACCCCTTTGCTGTATCCAAAGGTATTCAAGGCATTGCTGGGGACGTGAAGAACATAAGACGTTTACGTTCGGGTGCTCTGCTAGTCGAGTGCGGGAAAAAGCAGCAAGCAACAAATCTGATGAATATTAAATCTTTCGTGGGTATTCCCGTCACGGTTTCTGCACACAAAATCTTGAATACAAGTGAAGGTATCGTGAGAGATAGAGATCGATTGTTTGATGACATGTCGGAACTTGATATAGGATCTGAAATGAAGGATCAAGGTGTACTATATGTCAAGCGCTTTTCAACTCGCAGAAAGAACGAAACCGTCAAAACAAATACGTATCTGTTTACTTTCTCATGTCCAAATGCTCTGAAATCAGTGAAGGCAGGCTACTGCAACATACAAGTTGATACGTACATCCCCAACCCGCTAAGGAGTTTTAAATGCCAGAAATATGGACACGGTGTAAATACTTGCACATTGTCTGTTGTGTGTGCTCACTGTGGTGAGAAGACACACACACCAGAAGATCGTGACAGCGATTATAAAAAATGCACCAATTGCTCAGGCGACCATTCATCATTTTCTAAACAGTGTCCTATTTGGAAAGAGCAAACGGAGATCAAAAAAATAAACTTTACTCAAAATATCTCTTTTTCTGAGGCCAAAAAACTGGTAAAGAGATCTGATCTTATAGAAAGTTATGCATCAGTAGCAAAAACATCATCAGGTTCTAGCTCTAAAACAACATCAACCACAGGCTGCCAAACTACCTTGAATTGGGTAAATTGCGATTCTCCACAGCATTTGTACACTGCTATATCATCACAGACTGAGGAATCACTTCCTAGTACCTCAAGGTCTTCTGATCACAAATCATCATCTCAGTCACACTCAAAGTCTCAATCGACATCTGATAGTCAACAAACGGTGAAAAGTAAACCAAAGCCGAAGCCTGATGCTTCAAAACAACAAAGTGGCAGAGCTCCTAAAGGATCACAGAACAAAATTCAATTGTTCAATAAATACGGGTCTCTTGAAGACATGGACGTTTCTGAAAACGTCCATTCTAGGGCACATAGCTTGTCGCCCTCCAAAAGAGTGCAGGGTAGATTCCCAATAAATCCCCCCAAAAGATAGTTTATTCCAATAATATTGTACAGTGGAACTGCAGAGGATTGAGGACTAATTTACATGAATTACAGCTATTAGTCCAAGATTTTACACCTTCAGCGTTATGTCTCCAAGAGACATATTTAAAACAAACAGATACATTTGACCTTCGTCAATTTAATGCGTATCATTGTTTTTCACCTCCGGGTGATAGGGCCACTGGCGGATCATCCATTCTAGTCAGACAAAACGTTATTCAAAGCCTCGTTTCACTTAATACTAATATGCAAGCTGTTGCAGTGAGAATTACGCTACGCTATGTTCCCTCTATATTTTGCCATCTTCAACGTTTGTCAAAACTGATCGTCAAGCTCTATATGACCAACTCCCGAAGCTCTGTATTATAATGGGAGTTTTAAATGGGCACAACCCACTCTGGGGTAGTGTAAATATAAATATATGGTTCCAACACATTTTCACACCCTGGGACAGGGACTTATTCTGCTCTCTACTTGTCACTTACAAATTCAGAACTATTAAATGAATTCGATTGGTCAGTCCACGATGACCTCTGTGGAAGTGACCATTTTCCTACTATATTAAAAGCTGTAACTCCATCTGATGTTCAACCATCATCAAGGCGGAATTTTACAAAGGCTAACTGGGCTTTATATGAACACTGTGTGCTGAAAAAACTTAAACCCGAGCGTTTTATTGCCGTTCCTGATGCTATTAAATGTTTTTTCTGAGGAACTGAATTCCATAGCTGATGAGTGTATACCAAAGTCCTCTGCAGTTCCACATATTCGAAAACCATGGTTCAACGACGAGTGCAAACAAGCTAGGAAGGCAAGGAAAAAAGCAGAACATTATTTCCGTCGCCATCCTATGGTGCATAATTTAAATAAATTTAAAATTTTAAATGCTAAAGCATGGCGTACTTTTAAACAGAACAAACGCCAATCTTGGCAAAATTATGTATCCTAAATAAATTCTCGGACACCCATGTCCAAGGTATGGAACATGGTCCAGAAAATTAAAGGTAAGGGTACTAAATCTGCTGTCCATCATCTTAAACATGGCGATCAGTTACTTACTGATAAATCAGATATTGCGAATAAACTGTGTGAAATCCTCGCTAAACACTCTTCCTCTTCTACTTATGTACCTACAATTCAGCAGTATCAAAAACAACAAGTACTCGTTTCATCAACTCAGTACAGTGCAAGGTAATAAGAAGCAATAACCCTAATGGACGTTTTCATTTGTGCACTCTGGGAGAGAACCAATTGTGCAATCATTGCACAATGCTTTCTTTGGTATGTGCAGAGAATGTCATGTATTGAGTTCGAAGACAGTCTCATGTGGTTTAGTATATAGTGCAGTATGATAAGGGATTAAAAATTAATGAAAAAGAAAACTCTACCAAAACAGAAAACGTGAGGTGCAGTGTACTAGTTTCCATGAAACGTTCGATTTTATTTATAGAGAGTTTTCGTTTGACCCTTCACGTTAAAACATGTTAACAGATAATTGAGTCTCGAAGTAATTCAGTTATTGATTTTATTATAAGGATTTCATGGCTTCAGGCAAAAGTTGCATTACGACGCATGTAACAACCAGCATAGATCCGCTAAACCCCGCGATACCGAAAACTCTAATCCAGAATCCAAATAATATTTTAGTGACCATATTACTTTAGCTACATATTATCATGTTCGTTCCATGCCAGCGTCTCTTAATGGAAATTATTGCACATGTTCATTCATCAGACCTCCCCACATGTACATTCCCCCGTTAAATAATGTTATGCCTCGCATAATCACGTGTGTTATATCTATAACAATACATTTGACTCATTACTGGTTACTCGGCTAAAGCACGTATTAAGACACGGTCATAATACAACATCTAAAATAGCAAACATCAACAATACCAACAAAAGCAAACCTACCCTAACCCAAACAAACAGAGCACGCCTGAAGGGTTTAGTGATGTCAAAGCAGACAGACTTTGATCATTACGAAGAGGTACAGCTATTCTCATAACAGACATATCGATCTACTCGAACAGGTAAAGCGCTGGATCCATTTGACTGCCACTTAAAAGGAAGGGAATCCAACATGAGGAGAAAAATCCAAACATGTTCCACTGATGATGATTTAAGTACATTGCAAAACAAATACGTAAGTTTCCTACTCGGATTACATAATGGCAGAATGTCATTCATTTAGTAATTTACACCTTCAACGGATATAATTCACTGGATATATTTAGTCGGGTGGGTTGGCTCACAAGTTCAACACTGATGAAGTCTTTTCGAGTCTCCAGATTTATGAGGGCCATGGTCCATTCTGTTCCGGGTATAGTTGCCTTATGGACGACAGTAAACATATAGAGGTTGATAAGGGTTTCGTAAAGTGTGGAGAGAGGAGTCAGCACTACAGTACGTTACGTCTAAAGCTTCGTGCATGGACACCCATAGTAACCTTCGTCGGAATCAACTCAGTATTTATACCACTAAATGTAAACCTACTACATATACTTCTAACACATACAAAGAGATGACATGCCGCGCTAACACACACACGTGGAGCTTTACCAAATTGCTTCATATTGCAGTATCATGTCCCATCTCTTGTGCATTTCTGCAAATATATAATAAGTTGATTTTCAAGCACAGGCAAGACAGTAATTACGAAAGAGTGATACTTATGTTAGGATGTTAGGAGCAGGTGTTTGACATCCAGATCCATTGTTCTGGAGGTTTCGTCTCTTTCTGGAATCGTTTACAGTGGAAAGTGTTAAGCAGTACTGCAGGAATCTCCCCAAAACACAATATTCAAGTATTGGTCTGCCCAGTCCGTAAGAGAAAAAGTAGACATCGCTTAATGTATATCATTGAGATACACGCTCAGCAAAACCGTAACGGCTGCCACCCCATCCTTTTAGTCGTTGAATACTACAAGCTCTAGTAATTCTTGCAGGCACTTTATAGGAACTATACTGAACCACAAAAGAAACGCAAGTCGGTTTTCAAAAATCTTACACTGCTATCTTGGGTACTCATAACCTTAATTAATTGAAAAAACAACAGACACATGATTGTTGATGAAATGGTGCATGATTTCTGATGGAAAATTCATCTCTGGTAACAAAAAAATAAGCACCCATAAACAGTAAAAATGACAAAACAGAGTCTCGTAATCAGTAACGTGTGTGACCGCCATTGCTGTCGACACAGGCAGTACAGCGACGTCTAATCGAGTCAACAAGTCTCTGGAAGAAGGCTTGTGGCAGTTGATTCCATTCCCTTGTCAACCGTGCTTCCGAATCCCTCAGGTTTTGAGGTGGACCAGCTGTGTGCATTCTTCTTCCAATTTCTTCCCGCACGTGTTCTATCGGTGCCATATCGGGGGACAGAGAGGGTCAGGGCAGCACAGGAATGCTGTTAGTTCTCAGAAAGTCCTTGGAGACCCGTGCCGTGTGGGGACGAGCATTGTCTTGCTGGAAGATTTGGGGAGGACGCTGTGCTTGGAAAAGGGGTACAACGTGTTGTTGGGAACTTGATCTCTGTAAACGACAGCAGTCACACGTTGACGAAACACAGGTGGTGTTCTGTGGTGGTAGCTGAAGCCTCCCCAGACCATCAGACTTCCTCCTGCCCAGCGGTCAGCCTCCACAACGCAACGTTGGCGTCGTCTCCATACACGTACTCGGCCGTCGGCGTGAGACATGTTGAACCTGGATTCCTCAATTGTTGACACTGCAATTGTTGACCATCGTTGATGTTGTCTGGCCCACTGCAAGCGTTGTTGGCGGTGACGCTAAAATCGGCCTTACATAGGTACGTCGACATCTGATGCCTGCTGCCCTCAGTCGACGACGAACGGTGTCTGCAGAGATGTGGTGACGTGGTCCTTGGATGGTTAAAGCCGTCTGCGTCGCTCTTTGTTGTCGGTTACGAAGGTGAGTAACCCGGATGTGGCCATCTTGAGTTGGCGTTGTTACTCTCGGCCGTCCAGATCTTGGTCGATCCTGAATATTTCCCGTCTGTTGATTCCTTGCCGAGAGCCTTGTGATTGTCGCAATGTGACATTGGAAGTGCCTGGCGACCGCAGTTGCTGTGGATCCGGCCTGCAACATCCCAATGGCGACCCCTCTTTGCTATTGAGTTAGACTTCGCATCTTTTCTCAGCTATCTCCCGTTACATTTGGTAATGTGCGATGTTTCTGAATGGCGTACCTTATAAAGGGCCCATCAAGCACGAAAAGCACATGTTTTGTGAGCAGCACGAAAATGTCATGCAAAAAGCAAAATTGCATCACTAAGGTCGCGTTTGCGCAATTTCACCAAGAAAAAACGGAAACAACATTAAAGTCATCGTGGTGACCGTGGTTTGATAATAGTTTAATATGCTTTACTGCGAGAAAAGTATTGAACTGAATGTTTGCAATAAAATGAACTTGCGTTTCTTTTACAGGTCAGTATATTTTCTTAGTTCGTAACGAAATAGCTATTCCCTAAGTATGACGCGAGTGACTCAAAACGTATACTGTTTAAACAACGTAAATTGTTTCCTTCCAAGAACGTGTCCTGTCTTGCGTGAGGACTCACTATCCACCCCCACCCCACTATACACCCTACACAGATGCATCCCCAACTCTTACGTTTGTATGTATTGCTAAGGACCATCCCACTTCAGACACTTATATCTTCTTCACTGGTGTTCACTACCATATCAGGTGTTGTGCAAGGTGCTGTGACGGACAATCACAGACTATAAAACTACAAAAGAGCAGGTCGTGCGTTCATTGTTGACCCTGATACCGGTTATCTATCCAGTTAACTGATATTACGAAAACAACTTTCGTAATTTCAACAGCTGTCCGCTACTTTGGCTGGCAATCAACGAACCTAACCACACGATTCATGAAGTCACCCCTGATCACAGCATTGGGGTCTCTGGTTAGTGTGTAGTCTATACTGACAACACATGACATATATCTACACCTACATATGTACGCGTGTACAATGAAGAAACAATCTGACCCATGTATATGGCCAAGTATTGGTAACCAGAATAACTGACATTATTTACATGATAAGGAATTCCCAACGTATTTCACTGTACCTACAATCTTACACGGTGTGGCTTTTCATTCCATGACTATACCTACAGAGTAATGAAACCATGTCCCTATCTAACCTCGCAATATTCCAGCAATACCACGGCGGGCGACATCAGAAATGGGCTTCTCAGATTTTGGGGAATCGAACCCTGGTCTTCGGCGTGACGAAAAAACTTATAACCACTAGGCTATCTCACCGCCCGTCAATTCAGTAGCAAAAAGATGAACTAGAGTGAAATGTAATTGAATTCCGAAACTTGAAACAGAACAAATCATACTGTTGATGCAATAAAATGATGACTTATCATACTGATGTAGTATCACTCTTTGTAGTCGTATACTCCAGCTTGTTTACAGAGGCATACAGTTCATTAACACATGCTTGATCATCTTCTGGGACAATCTTCTGTACAATGACACCTATCTCCTTCTTAGGCCTATCTGCAGATGGTGCAGATAATTCATCAGATTCATCCCTTGGTGGCCAAGGACATGTGTGTTCACCGTTAGTGACGACATCTGCGACACTAGCATAACCTCCTGCATCGATCACATCTACCTTGTGGGATCGACCTCGACCAGATGGTAGTCGTATGGAGTTATTCACTTCCACGGCAGCATAAGCAGCACTTGTGGGTTGCCCCACAGTTATGTATGGAGGCGAACAAGATTGAACTGACGAGCGTTGTTTTATTCGATTTACCTTTCTCTTAACGACAAACACGATGACGATGGCGACGACGACGACTAGAACCAGGCTGCCAACTACAGAAGCAGAAATGATTAGCACTGAGGATGTCGCTACTTGGTCCAGTGGTTTTCTTTCTGTAACATAGGGGAAGTTTAAGCAAGAGCATGATATATAATTTCAGTTAGACCCAAAAGTGATTTGAGATGAAATGTGGAAAATATGATCAACACGACGAGAGCAACCCGTGGCAATGTTAAGGAGTATAAACATCTGTTACACTCAGCTGTCACCCGACAACCACCCGCCGCCGGCATATGCAGAAATTGGAACACGCGAACGTGCAGTCGATCGAAAGACGGCAAGAACTTGTGATAACGGCAAAGTAATAACTATACATTGTTTTGTAAATGGACAACGATTGAAATGAAACGTGTTAGTGAATTGTTGTAATTAAAGTCACGACATGAAAATATGTTTTCGAACTAATACACGCATGCGCAGTGAAAAAGCCAGCGTTGTGTCCTAATGTTGGAAGGACATGTTGAGTCAGATTGCTGTGTTACTCATACACAATGAATACAGTCATAGTACTTGGGCATCGAACAGTTCTGAGGCTACGATATTTCTAGTATGTGCATGGTAAAAATAACTGTTTGATATTGAAAATGGTTTATATCATTCACATAATCGTAATATTAACATGTAGGTGTGAATGATACAAATTGAAGGGTTGCATGCCAAAACAACCTAAGTCATTTTTTGCAACTTTACAGGAGAGACGAAAAACAGTATTTTCAGTTTTACTATAGATATGGAGGCGGAAATAGGCTTAACTCATAACATGAAACATACAATGAAGGATTGTGAGTCGTTACACGAGTTTCCATTAATATTTCAACATTTATTGCATTTTTGACTTCTTCATTACCTGCCAAAATGACCTAAGTCAGCACAAGTTTCCATGGCAAAACAACCTAAGTCACAAAAGTTGCTTGCCAGAATAAACTAAGAGTAGTATAGGGAATGGGGAGAAAAACCGGTAGCGGGTACACTTTGCTCAGGAAGCTTCTGAGTATAGCTAATTCTGCTACCAGCATATATATTTCAACAAGACCCTTCGATAAGACCACTTTTCGGCTGCTCCCAATGAGTGTATTCCCAATTAGAGCTATGCGGGTACATAGACATAGAAATATGCCAGGAACCAAGCTCTCGCGAGAAGCATATACCGAGATCCGATCGGGTCGTTTGTCCATTCGGGAAGCGAAGAGGAAGTATCACATATCGCAAGCTCGATACACACGAATCCGAGGTGGTATAGACAAGCCCACAACTCCCGATATATCCGAAGACTTGGAGGCCCTGCTGCAGAAGTGTCGCCCCATGTTGCTTTCCGACCGAGAGAAACAAATCCTGGAGCAATCGGGACACACCTTCTACGAACACTACCAGATCCCCAAACAGTTTCTCGAACTCTACTTGCTGTGCTTTCGTCCACTAGTAGAAGCCGGCAAAATAGTTGATTTCGTCTACATCTACCCACCCAACCAATTTCAACCCTCGGCGGGCAAACTCCGAATCATTCTCGCTGATAACTGCTATCCGGGCCCCAAGGACAGACACAACCGATGCACCGACTGCCTAGCCACTCTATCGGAACTGCCTGCTCTCTTCGGACCCGACAACTCTACGTGCAAGTGTGGTGCCACCGACCACTGCGTCGACAGCAAGAAATGTATTCTCTGGGAACAGAAAGCGATAGACTACACACCCCAGGAGCGACTTCCACTCGAGGTTCCAGAAGAGATCGAGGTTGGCAGCTGTTGTGTGAATATAGAGAACCTATACGACAACGCCTGCCTTTTCTGGAGCATACAATACGCACTCCTCATCAACAAATTGATGGACTGTTGTACGTGTAAGGAGAAAGAGTCTTGTATCTTATGGCGGTTATCGGAGAAAGCAGAGGTACCACAGGGGCGGGGTAATATTTGGCATACCCCATTACCCGACTATGGTGGACCCAAGCATATGGAAGTAGCACCCCCTCCATGCAGCGAACACAAAAAAGCTGCGAACGTCCCAGAAGGAGTCTACTTATGCAAAAAGTTTGCTGTAGCGGGACACGAAGGGAAGAACCGGCTGTTATTACTACTCGATCCCCCGACTGGGGAAACGATTCCAGTCTATGGCTACAAGATACGAGAAACGATTCGGGCTGCCGGGGGAATAGAACGCCTACGGTTAGTGCGGGAACCGTTTCTATGCAAGCTCGGTAAAATCTGCTACTCACCTATATCAGAAAAGAAAGACGATAGAGAAATCGAATTACTGCTTCCAGACATTGGACGAGAATAGGTCCGGCAGCTCGCCTAGTATTTTGGTAGATGCAGTCGTGGGCTTACAAAGACGAATACTTATCTAGGCTAGTTTTTCGTATTCCAACTGCTTTTCGTGGTACCCTACTACTTTTTTCCCCTCAAAAAACAACACTCTACTGCATAATGAAGGGATCCCCACGTTTCGTCTTGGGTGTTTCTACCTTCTCGGTCGGTGTGTGCACTGGTTTGCTGTGCTTCCAGGTCTTGTAGACGACCTTCCAGAGAAAAACAGCGGCTAGCGAAAGGTAGGTCCACCTTTGGGCTGTTTCTAGTATCTGCCGCACCTTCTGGATATCCAGATGGGTCTCTTCTTGTTCCTCCTCAACGTTTTCTATTTCCTCTTCCTCATTGTCCTTATCCAGCATCGACAAGATGTCGACCAACAAATTCGTGGTTTGTTCCAAACGAGCCGGCAACGTATTCGTGGTTTGTTCCAAACGAGCCGACATCGCTGCAGTTTGCTTCACACTAGCCTCTAGCCTCCCCAAGCGGTTGTAGAAGTCCTGGATGATGGGCACAGTCGGCTCTGCAGCAGGCAATACGCTCTCGCTAGGGGGTAAGATGGCCGCAGGCAATACGCTGCCGGCAGACGTCTCACTAGCGGGAGCAGGCAATGCGTCTGTGCTGGTCGGAGGTTCTACAGCAGGCTCTTGCCATATGTCGTAGAGTCTTGTGGATCCAATACCGAAGCGCTTTTTGACCTCGCTTGCTGGGAGCACCCCTCGAAGGGAGCGTATTTCTTGGACCTTTTCCGAAGACAAATCTCTTCTTGGTGGCATGGGGTGTTTTTCCTGGGAATATATATATATACCATACTTCCTACTTGTCTATATAGGAACCAATCCTCTCCCAGGAAACTTCTAATAATGCTTAGCAATGCTTAGTAATGCTTAGTAATTACTCAATCCTCTCCCAGGAAACTTCTAATAATGCTTAGCAATGCTTAGTAATGCTTAAGTGTTGCTTAATTACTAAGCATTACTAAGCATTGCTAAGCATTATTAGAAGTTTCCTGGGAGAGGATTGAGTAATTACTAAGCATTACTAAGCATTGCTAAGCATTATTAGAAGTTTCCTGGGAGAGGATTGGTTCCTATATAGACAAGTAGGAAGTATGGTATATATATATATTCCCAGGAAAAACACCCCATGCCACCAAGAAGAGATTTGTCTTCGGAAAAGGTCCAAGAAATACGCTCCCTTCGAGGGGTGCTCCCAGCAAGCGAGGTCAAAAAGCGCTTCGGTATTGGATCCACAAGACTCTACGACATATGGCAAGAGCCTGCTGTAGAACCTCCGACCAGCACAGACGCATTGCCTGCTCCCGCTAGTGAGACGTCTGCCGGCAGCGTATTGCCTGCGGCCATCTTACCCCCTAGCGAGAGCGTATTGCCTGCTGCAGAGCCGACTGTGCCCATCATCCAGGACTTCTACAACCGCTTGGGGAGGCTAGAGGCTAGTGTGAAGCAAACTGCAGCGATGTCGGCTCGTTTGGAACAAACCACGAATACGTTGCCGGCTCGTTTGGAACAAACCACGAATTTGTTGGTCGACATCTTGTCGATGCTGGATAAGGACAATGAGGAAGAGGAAATAGAAAACGTTGAGGAGGAACAAGAAGAGACCCATCTGGATATCCAGAAGGTGCGGCAGATACTAGAAACAGCCCAAAGGTGGACCTACCTTTCGCTAGCCGCTGTTTTTCTCTGGAAGGTCGTCTACAAGACCTGGAAGCACAGCAAACCAGTGCACACACCGACCGAGAAGGTAGAAACACCCAAGACGAAACGTGGGGATCCCTTCATTATGCAGTAGAGTGTTGTTTTTTGAGGGGAAAAAAGTAGTAGGGTACCACGAAAAGCAGTTGGAATACGAAAAACTAGCCTAGATAAGTATTCGTCTTTGTAAGCCCACGACTGCATCTACCAAAATACTAGGCGAGCTGCCGGACCTATTCTCGTCCAATGTCTGGAAGCAGTAATTCGATTTCTCTATCGTCTTTCTTTTCTGATATAGGTGAGTAGCAGATTTTACCGAGCTTGCATAGAAACGGTTCCCGCACTAACCGTAGGCGTTCTATTCCCCCGGCAGCCCGAATCGTTTCTCGTATCTTGTAGCCATAGACTGGAATCGTTTCCCCAGTCGGGGGATCGAGTAGTAATAACAGCCGGTTCTTCCCTTCGTGTCCCGCTACAGCAAACTTTTTGCATAAGTAGACTCCTTCTGGGACGTTCGCAGCTTTTTTGTGTTCGCTGCATGGAGGGGGTGCTACTTCCATATGCTTGGGTCCACCATAGTCGGGTAATGGGGTATGCCAAATATTACCCCGCCCCTGTGGTACCTCTGCTTTCTCCGATAACCGCCATAAGATACAAGACTCTTTCTCCTTACACGTACAACAGTCCATCAATTTGTTGATGAGGAGTGCGTATTGTATGCTCCAGAAAAGGCAGGCGTTGTCGTATAGGTTCTCTATATTCACACAACAGCTGCCAACCTCGATCTCTTCTGGAACCTCGAGTGGAAGTCGCTCCTGGGGTGTGTAGTCTATCGCTTTCTGTTCCCAGAGAATACATTTCTTGCTGTCGACGCAGTGGTCGGTGGCACCACACTTGCACGTAGAGTTGTCGGGTCCGAAGAGAGCAGGCAGTTCCGATAGAGTGGCTAGGCAGTCGGTGCATCGGTTGTGTCTGTCCTTGGGGCCCGGATAGCAGTTATCAGCGAGAATGATTCGGAGTTTGCCCGCCGAGGGTTGAAATTGGTTGGGTGGGTAGATGTAGACGAAATCAACTATTTTGCCGGCTTCTACTAGTGGACGAAAGCACAGCAAGTAGAGTTCGAGAAACTGTTTGGGGATCTGGTAGTGTTCGTAGAAGGTGTGTCCCGATTGCTCCAGGATTTGTTTCTCTCGGTCGGAAAGCAACATGGGGCGACACTTCTGCAGCAGGGCCTCCAAGTCTTCGGATATATCGGGAGTTGTGGGCTTGTCTATACCACCTCGGATTCGTGTGTATCGAGCTTGCGATATGTGATACTTCCTCTTCGCTTCCCGAATGGACAAACGACCCGATCGGATCTCGGTATATGCTTCTCGCGAGAGCTTGGTTCCTGGCATATTTCTATGTCTATGTACCCGCATAGCTCTAATTGGGAATACACTCATTGGGAGCAGCCGAAAAGTGGTCTTATCGAAGGGTCTTGTTGAAATATATATGCTGGTAGCAGAATTAGCTATACTCAGAAGCTTCCTGAGCAAAGTGTACCCGCTACCGGTTTTTCTCCCCATTCCCTATACTACTCTAAGTCACTAATATACTTAACTAATTTGATTAATTCAGTGTAAATTACCCTGATTGTGATGGTAACTATACATATTATTCTATTTCAATGCTAAATGATAACAATGACAATAGAATAGGTCCTGGTATGGGCATGCAATCCTAATGTGATATATTGCGGACATGCACTCGATAGCAGTAAGGTGAATAAACAATAACAAATACGAATCCTGAAGTGCATCAGTTATCAAAGATTGACTGAATTCTAGCATTTACATTGTAAATTTAATATTTCGCTGAAAGACAAGAATTTATAGAGAACGACTTGTTATTTTTTCGAGGGACACAAACTGTCGGGGTGTAAGTTTACTTCGTCAGTGTGTTCGTACTTCTTCAGTGTAGTGTTAATCCATCAATGTATTCTTACTCAGTGCATTCTTACTCCTCCAGTGTATTCTTACTCCTCCAGTGTATCCCTACTCCTCCAGTATATTCTTACTCCTCCAGTATATTCTTACTCCTCCAGTGCACCCCTACTCCTCCAGTATATTCTTACTCCTCCAGTGTATCCCTACTCCTCTCGTATATTCTTACTCCTCCAGTATATTCTTACTCCTCCAGCATATTTTGATTCCTCCAGTATATTTTGATTCCTCCAGTATATTCTTACTCCTCCAGTGTATCCGTACTCCTCCAGTATATTCTTACTCCTCCAGTATATTCTTACTCCTCCAGTGTATCCCTACTCCTCCGGTATATTCTTACTCCTCCAGTATATTCTTACTCCTCCAGTGTATCCCTACTCCTCCCGTATATTCTTATTGCCCCAGTATGTTCTTATTCCTCCAGTGTATTTTGATTCCTCCAGTGTATCCCTACTCCTCCAGTATATTCTTACTCCTTCAGTATATTGTGATTATTTCAGTATAATCTTATTTCTTCAGTATATTCTTACTCCAGTATATTCTTACTCCTTCAGTATATTCTAATTACCTGAGTGTATTCTTACTCATTTGTAAGCTTTTTTTAGTACATGCAATGACTGCAATGAGCATACATGTATGCATCCTCAATAATCTCCAGGGTATATGTTACCATATATCTTTTCTACTCTTGTGGAGTTTTTATCGGGACGTATACCCCGGACATTATCGAGGATAACATGTACGCTACAGAGCATAAGCTTCTCCACATTGGTACACAGTGGTATTATATAATTTGAAAACCCATAACGTTCATCTGATCTTGAAAGGCAAACACATCTTTGAAGACTGAGGTAGATGTATCTCGCCCAAAGTGACAGGCTTGTACAGCGTCTATGAACGGTAGCTAAGTTCCTGAATAAGATGGTCGGTTCGAAGTGCTGAAAAGTCTCTCTCAAAGCCGCAGTAGAGAGACCATTCGTCACAAGAAAGAAACAGAGGTTTTCATTGTACTTCAGAATGGGTAAAAAGCAATAAATATAAATAAATAACAAGATTTTACTACCCCAAAACAAAAGATTTGAAAAGTGAAAGATGCAATATTTCTTAAACGTTTCATCTCCTGCTTCAAACCATGTTAATTATCCTTTGAACCCATTTAGTAGGATTAAAACATCCTATTAACATGTTTGATTCATTCCCTGCCAAAACAACCTAAGTCACAGGAGTGGAAAAATGGAGTTTACAGGTCTAAATTAATAATTTCACCATTCAGTCACATATTTTGTTGAATTTTTAATCATAAATTATCATTTTGTATAATTTATACAAGCTGTTTTAAGTCCAGAGTTGTCCTTAATTTGAGGTGCTTGTTTGCTTGGAATCCACACGGGGGAAGACTTTTCTACCTCCTTCCGGAAGAGTCTACGACAGTTCCATGCCAGAACAACATAAGTCATGACTGTTATCAGCCAAAACAACCTTAGTCTGACTTAGGTCATTTTGGCACTGTGTACCAGATTTTAATAGCTATTTTCTTGAAAACTATAAATCATACCCCAACACCCTTACAATCACCGGAAAAAACTTCTCAAGCTGCATGTACCTCTGTTATTATTCCAAAACAACCAAGTCTGACTTAGGTCGTTTTGGCATGCAACCCTTGAATTATTTTTCTATATCGTATAGTGACGTTTATAATACACAATGTACACATTGTGTGAAGCCCATCTCTGGTGCCCTCCGCCGTGATATTGCTGGGATATAGCTACACGCGAAGTAAAGCTTAACTCACCCACTCACAATATGCAAGTACACTTACACAGTAGTGTTTATTGGAACGACAAACAATAAATGGACTATCTATTTATGTATTTATTTATACGGAATGACATTTTTACAAGAGGTCGTCCTATCGATAGTTCCAGTTTATTACACATGGATGTCAAACTCATCATTTAGATTCAGGGCATGATGTAAGGATACGTTTCAGATACTTCAGATGGAATACGATTAAGAACCAAATAGTGCCAGGATAGTGGTAACCCATGACAGGATATCGCTACATATAAGCATTATTGTGTTTTGGCACGGGGCATACTTTTGTGGTTTTATGATCTCTCACTCAAGAAACACATATTACTCACTGTTGTGGAGTCGGGTCACACCGTTGCAGCTGAGATTCCAGTGTTGGACTTGACAGTTGAATACCAGCCTTACCCCACCCAAGTGTGTTTCAGTCACGTTGAGTGTTATTGGTGAAAGACCTTGGTCACCAACATGTAGTAATTGCGAGACTTCACCTGTCTGCAGTGTGAAATTTGTATCTCCAGAACAGTAGGAGCCTTGTATATCGTAATATGCAGCAACGTTCACGGTCAGTGTCACTTCCCCGTGCAGGGTGAGTGTCTCGGTGTCCTTGTCACTGGTGATGTCGCATTCTGGTTTCTTTGGGGCTGTTAAATAAAAGCGCTAAACTAAGATGACAGAATAGTGTAATATTGACGTTCAGTATATGTTGCTATAAGGATCATGTAAACATTAAATCATATATTATGTGTATTTATGGGAACCCATCAATCAAAAGATTAGGCTCACTTAAATCACTTCCTCTCAATATGTGTGTGTGCGTGTGTATACCATTTTCAATATGACAAATACTGAAGATGTGACGTTCAATAAGAACAAAAGTAACAGTACACCTAAAGCTGGTCAAAGTATAGCCCTTGATAAAGTCTTTGAGCGGTTTAAGGAATTACCTTTCACAGAACCTTCCTATAAAGGTAGATCCAATATTTCGTCAATATCGTTACTCACAAAGTGTAGTCTCTAAAGTTACTCTTATGATGATCACGTCAACTGTGTGAAACCGGTCAAAATTGAAGAAATTATGTCTGTCCTAAGGATCTTCAGATTTTTGTGGTGTGTGTGCGTGTGTGCGTGTGCGTGTGCGCGCGTGTGTGTGTGTGCGTGTGTGCATAATTTCTCCACTAACATGGAGAAATCAACTGCAAACTTAATTAAGATGAACTGCATAAGGATCATGCATCACATTTCTAAGACGCATGTGCAGATATCGTACATGTAGACAGCTGCGCATTGATGTCAAGTTTCATTGAAAAAATAAATGCCAATTTTCACTGATTTTCCTCATTTACTGAACTCAGGACAATAATTTTTTAACCATTCCGAATTGGTTTTACCATATATGAGTCCGTGTTTTAACAGTACCTTTAAATGGTATGGAATGATTTTTGCAAAATCTAGTTTACAACAGCTGTCTGAAGTAAGAGGCTAGTAAGTCTATACTTTTGATGGGTGCTACATTATTTTGCAACGACATTCTGTTATAAATATCATATTTGGAATCTACATCAACACGAGCTGATACACTTGGTAATGTGCTTCATGTGGATGCGTTAAAACTAACCGAATTTAGTCACACCAGCACACTCTACACTCCACTGACTGCTGTCACATCTAAACACCAGTCCTACTTTGCCAAGATGGGAGTCCGTCACATTTAGTGTTACCGATGAAGTATTATCGGTGACACTTGGTACAGAATCAGCTTTCATCAGCAGGGTTGTCACATTCCCGGTCTGGAGGGAGATGTTGTGGGCGGTGGAGCAGTAGTAGTCTCGAACGTCCACTGTAAGGGACAGCTCCTGGTACTGGACAAGTGAGTTAGTGTCCTGCTTACTGGTGATGCTACATGTTGGTGTCTCTGAAACATTCAAACAATAGAACGATACCATAGTGGAAATAAATGTTGTGGATTAAATGAATTAGATCTTTTATCGACTGTGACTGACACAAAAAAGCGTCATCATTCAAGATATTTCGGCTAGTATGAGATATCATCGAGTACGACGCAGATAATAACGATTCAATTCAGTTGGTCATCTCTTAAGACAAGTATATATGTTGCTGAAGAATTATATTCATAATGTACAAAGACAAATGGTTTACACCCTACGGTCCATTTAGGTATCCCTCTTTAAGAGTGTTTCAAATTTAGTAAAAGCTGATAACTTACCATCGAATTTCGAAAAAGTATAAATATATGTACCCCTATGCAACCAGTTGGGGTTGGAGGTTAAACTAATATCAAAGCGTGATAGTATGGGTAGGTTTTAGCAAATAGAACATTATGACTGTTAAGTCTGTACCAATATATTTCAAAGATGTTTTTACTGTGTGTAACCATACATGTAACCATGTATGTAACCATATGTTCAAGTGACTTGAATACTATTTTGTAACCACAAACATTGTAATGTAGGTCTTAAGGCGAAATGTACCCACAAAAAATTAATCTGACTTATAAAATACACGAGCGATTCCGTGCGTACAGTTGTTCACTTCTTATGCTGAAGAGCCAGTGTTAGAACTGGAAACAATGAGACTTTATTAACACGTCGCCTTATCTCATTTTTGTCCATTTCAACAAAGTATTTTAGATTTCCAGATTAATGATGGAGGGGAAGTGAGAAAACGCGACTAATTCCCCTTTGTAAAAATTCATACATATCAAGGCATGATAATGGGACAAAACGTAAACACCAAACAATTTCAAGATCTTGCATCGACTACCTGACGTGCTTTAGGAAATATTGGCACTCACGGTGTGAATGTCCTTCCTGGTATTCCTCTATTTTGATCAAGGACATAGTTCATATTTTCACGACTCCCCTGAAGGAGACAAGCAGTAACTAACTCATTCCGATAATACATAGCGCAAACCGTTCCACATGTCACTTGGATGAAGGTCTATTTGAAAGGGACTCAATGTACCATAAGTTGGACTCTTATCTCAATCACGAGCACGCTGAAATTGTCAGAAAATTTTAACTGGCCTTAATTTAAATGTTATTTTCGGGCATGTTACTTTCGGGGTTAGCTAAATATCCTGTTCCACAAACCTATTTTGGAAATAAATGAAACAACTAACACAACAGATACCTTTCCTATATTCCTTATGTTAGCGATACGAACGATCTTGACCTCAGACTACAAATACCAGATTCAAGGACGTAAGTAAATATTCATGTCTCGTGGGCATCGCTTGAAATTGGCCCCGTTTTGTCTGAACAGTCAGAAATATGAAAAAGTACTTACTCACAACTGTTAGATTACATCTGGAATCAACGTTACGTTTACCCGCACATGACCATTCTCCCGCATCTGTTGGTTTTATGTGAGTAATGCTGAGGACTGTTTGAGTTTTATTGATGATAGACACCGATGCGTTCACAGGATCGCATTTTCCATTTAACAGTTGACAATCAGCAACCTCTAATCCACTGGGGTTGGTATACGTGTGTGTAAAGCCATCCCCTGTACAGATCAACTCTCCAGACGACCACAGATAGTTGGGATATGAGCAGATGAGTACCGCAGAAACTGTAAAGAACATTTCAGAAATGTGGATTATATATATTTATATTTTTTCGAAATTCGATGGTAAGTTATCAGCTTTTACTAAATTTGAAATAATCTTAAAGAGGGATACCTAAATGGACCGTAGGGTGTAAACCATATGTCTTTGTACACTATGAATATAAGTCTTCAGCAACATATATATAACGCTTTTTGGAGTACTAGTAATCAAATATCATGTTAATATCGTAAACGAAAACTAATATTTGCATTAACTGGCATATATAGGATTTCAGAAAATATGTGGAACTGACCGCAAAGGGATTGTGTCAGTAAAAGGAAAGACTTGGGCACGGCGTTGGTGATTGTCATTCTGAAAATGAGAAATTCGGAAATTAATCTTATGAACTATTAAATAGAAGCAAGAACCACAAAAGCAAAAGTCATTTTATGGAAGTCAACCTCTATAAAATAAAGAGCACCACGCTTTGAAGCAAAGCCTTACTCCTTTAATTTCTTAACTGACACCAAAAAAGCTCGATGACAGAATGTGAATATACTCCCAAATTGTGTGTTCCTTGTTATAATGTTGACATCCATTAAAAAATCGTGTATTAAAAAATGCAATTGGTTTAGAGATATGGCCGTGGGCAAAGTAAATGCCGGTTGCCCTAATTCTACATGTAGAGTGAGTGAGTTAATATTTAACGTCACATAGGCAATGTTTCAGCTATATCGTGACGAGAACATTTAACACTGACATGGTTTCCGAATATTTATATGGTATGAAAACAGCTACAATATCACAGTTAGATTACTAGCGTGGAAAGTTAGCACTAATATCACTATTTGGACAATATAGACTATTTGGAGGGAGGGAGAGAGAGAGAGAGAGAGAGAGAGAGAGAGAGAGAGAGGGAGAGAGAGAGAGAGAGAGATTATTTTATTAATGTGTCATGCAGATGTTTACATAGTTTATAGAATGTTCTGAATCACATTGATGAATTTTATCAATGTGCTTTTACAGGTCTACGTGACAAATTATGATCCATATGACAATGCATAAATATTGATCTCGGTGTAATATCATACGACATAGTAGTTTTCTTCTTTTAACATTTTTAACATAAGTAACAAATACATAAAACAATGAGTAGACAAACATATCTCTGTATACAGATAGCACGAAAAAAAGGTGGGTGGTGTAATATCACACGTTATAGTAGTTTTTTTCGTTTAAAAATCAGTAACACTGAAGCAACTAAGGGATTCACTAGGTTATCACATTCAGATGGTTAAGAGAGCGTGCATTTTGCCATAAAATTGGCCACATGTGGGAATATATGTTACATTTCTATAGAAAATGGACCTCGTCTTTAACAGTATTCTTACAATATGTACACAGCCATTGTACAAGAGGGGTTTTGGGTAATCAAGTTAGAGTAGTCAATATCAAACAACTTCTCTTTTATAAAAATGAAATCCATTGGTGAAATATGCAGCACATCAACAAGAGATAAATCCAAAGAACTTAATAATTGTAGAACTTTGTTATCGCATGGCTTACTGAAGGAGAATGGCCAGTTGTGAATTTGCTTATAATGCTATCGGGCCTGGGAAACTATAGGCGTTTTCAATAACACAGATCCAATACAGTATTTTGTGAGTTTAGGGAAGCAACCCATCTCACCTCTTACGGCTAATTTCGTTGTATTATGACCTACATCTAAAAAGAGACGACATGCCGTATGTTGGATGGCATATATACAACTGAATTCACTTGTTCCCCAAAACAGCAGAGCCATACGGCAGTATTAATTGAACTAAAGTCTGTTGAACACACCATAATGCATCCCACCAACTGTTTACATTTACTATTTAAGATACGCAGACTTAACTATTTATGTTATCCAGCGGATGGACTATTTCATCATCTGTGGTAACTTCGATCACTTGAATTACTATTCATTCATAAACAAGAAAAACATTATTTGATATTGATCCATTAATATCCACATAACAGAACGATATTCCATTCACCTGGAGCTGCTAAATAATCCTGCTCTATGTCTTGTGTCTTTCAACACTCCAAAAAGCGAAAACGTGACACATCGTTTGAGAATTTTTCACACTGACATAATCTCACTGGTCACCCAGGAGAGCACACCTGGCAACTAACTGTATGATGGCCGCCATTAGTGAGCCAATAATGAACAGCAATCAATCAGTCAAGGCAGTGGCTGTTAATTCTTTGTAGGAAGGATGTTGTTTTTACACTCGTACTTTACGAGAGGGTGTATTCAGTATAGATTACGTAAATCTACACTCAAAAACACTACTGACCTTAATATACAATGTGGAGTATTTACTCCAGACTGGAGAAATACCAGATGGGAACCTATGTCGAGTAATTTTAGTGGTGTTACCGCTATATATATCCGTTATAAATTCATTAATTGACCAACCATCAAGTGAATGATGGCAATTATCCCGTGTAAGTTTATATCATCAAACGCGAGTTACAGCAAGAAAGATGTAATCTCTGTGTCGCAAGCAGCCTGAAAACACTTATGGGCCGAAACTGTTTTGAGGATTACCCGATGCCATTTAGAAAGTGGTCAAATGCAACATATGTCATATTTGGGATTTCACTTTGTCAGTAAGGTGGAAGTCGCGGTGGCTGAGCGGGCTAGGCGGCTGGGTTTGTGTGCTGGCGATTGGGTGCCTGACTCTGAGGGTGCGTATTCGAATCCTGGATGGGACTCAACCAAAAGAGTACTAGAATTTGTACTTTACTGAGAAAGTGAAATCCCAAATTTGACATATGTTGTTTTGAGGATACCAACGGAACTTCTTTGTTACATAAGAAATGCACATAGGCATTTGCTGTGTACTTGGATAAACGGGTATAATCAGTTTATTTTTGACGTAAGAAGATTTTCAGATTTCTCTGCCAATGGCAAAGTCGTTGTTTTTAGTTTACGAATTCAGATAAATCAACTGTGTGCTTTTCATTATCATAGATGATAAACCAGGGTCGTAGCTATCAAAATATACGTGTGATGTTTGCTCGGTGGAAACTTTGGCTGGAAAACAAAAACATATATATTTTTGACAAGGTGACTGAATTTTCAGTTTCGGCATGTGGTTTCGTACTTTTGGCACAGTGAATTAGGCCACTAGTTTGCAATTTCTATGTGTGGTAGAAAATGAGGGAATGACAGCATATTATCTGTTCGCAGTAATATAACTTTGTGTACACATGGAAATTATAATGTTCATTTTCATAATATATTTCAATATGTAAGCAACATGTACTGCATTTTTTTAATATCTTATCTTTGTTTCAGTTGGACCCAGTGAAATATTTCCACAATGAAAACTGTACTTCTTCAACGAAAATCATTCGTATTTGAAAGGAATGTATATGCGATATCGATAAGTAGGCGAAACCGCATTATCAGTGGTTCGAGTTGCGAGAGGAGACATCCCTAAATACAGCCTCGAGCTATGACGTTTAGTTTCGTACCTGAGAAAAACATGGCGCTGCAAAAGCGATGTACGATATCGTCCGTCAGGTTTAGCATTCAAATGCTCAGGTTATTCTGTTTAGAGAGCCATTTCCATCACTATGAATAACATTATTGAGCTTCAAGACTTCTCTGCGTGTTTGTCAAATATTACCAAATTCTAGATCACCCACTTGTTGGTTACTGGAGGGACTCGGATGTGGGCCCACATTGTATAGATACAGGTATTTTCTTAGTAATCCTACTCGAGTTATAAAATTACAGAGCTCCCCATGATGTTGAAGTAACCGATGTCAGAGTCAGGAAAGGTAGGCTATTCCATTGTCCTTGCTTAACAGTTGTGTCAACCACAAAACTATGATACTGCATTGACATGAAAACACATGTGGGCCCACTTATTTTTTATCCCTATACAGAAATTTGTGGGTGGGCCCACATTTTAAGAAGATAAATAAATCTGCTTTATGTGATCGAACTCACCTTAAAAACTGAAGTTCTTAAAGTGGACAGATTTATGGGTCCACTTATGTGTTTTTCTTCAGAGATTTTGTAGGTGGGCCCACATTTTGGAAACCAACTAAATCTACTTTTCTTACCATTCAAATGTTACAAAAATGAATCACTCTCACAATGAAAAAATATCACGTTCTGATGATTCTAAATGTTATTCATTCCAGGAGCTATATTATGCATACATCCTTTCAGCACCATATGTTTGAAATGTTAATTTATGGGCGTCATGGACATTTAGAAGAGTAACAACATGAACCCTTAACAAGCTTAACAACTGATGCTAGCTATAGTCACATGAATTTGATGGAAACATTTCAGTATTGTCATACAAAATGTATGAAGCATAACTCATGAATTGATTCACAAGGCTGAAAACAACAAACAAGATGATTACTATTATCCCTGTCAATGCATTTCATGATAGTGAAGAAAATTTATCAAATTTCACACTGAATCTGACAGGAAAACTTCAGTCACCAGCACATATGCTGATTAAATATCTGTGTAGAACTATCAGAGGTAGTTTTGTCAAATTGTTGACAGGAACTATTATGCATACATACTTTCAGTACCATATGTTGGAAATGTTAAGGTCATCGTGAACATTTTGAGGAGTAACGACATGAACAATTTAACGAGAACTCATGCTAGCTGATGCTAGCTATAGTCACTGTAGCTGATGGAAAACTCTCAGTATTTTCATACAAAATGAAGCATACCTCATAAATTGATTCACAATGTGTAATATTTGGCAATAAGACGAAGCATGATTGTGAACATAGAACCATCTTTGTTGTTCCATCTAAACATGATCTCATCAAGCTGAGAAGCCAACTGTGCTCTTGGGACTCCATGCATTGCCTTGAACTTTGCTTTTGCATTGCCCCCAAATCCTTCGATTGAATTTGTGTGGGCCCCAGTTTTTGTATCTACGTAACCATCTTTGTGTCATGGTCATACCCTGCATTTTGTAGACAAGTATATGATTTGAATTCATCTGTAATAATTTTGGTGCCAACTTCTACATGGGCAATGATTATTGGCAACAGGGTTTCAGTTGTTCTGTCATATACATTAAACAGAAACAACTCATGAATATTAATGAATCCACGGCCTAGTTTCGCGGGGCACTGCTTAGTGTCTTTGGGTATTGTCTAACTTGTTTAGGAATTATTTCATACATTGCAAGTCAATATGCCACAATTATATTGAATTTTTGAGTATTTATTTGTGAGACATAATTTATTTGATGTTTTCAAGGTACATTAGTTTCGAATGTGGGCCCACATTCGCCTGAACGAGGTAGAGGGAGAGAGTAATCTCCCTTGAACCACTGATAATGCGGTTTCGCCGATAAGTATTACATTTAGAATCCAGACGAGGGTATAACGTAAGCCTGGTGTGGGTGTGCAGAAAAAATAGACATGTAAGCAGGAAGTACATGTAGATGAGAATCCAACCCATGTTCATGGCGCGATAGTTCTCCAACTTCCTCACACACAGGCAAATGTAGCTCATATGGATTGCACAGCATAGAGAAAAAGGCCACCTTTCTTACATGCCAGCGAAGCGAGCAAAGGCTGGCAACGTACTTTCCTCGCTTCGGCTCGAGAACTATTTTTCATGACAAAATAAAATATCGCCACCATCAAAGGTATACACCCATTGCCTAACTGGATTGTACTCACATTTCTAACCCCATGTTGAACAATTACTCACGTGAAATAATTTGTATTCAACATTTTAAGCGCAAGTCGTGGTGGATCAGACCGTTCTTCACCTCCATTCCCCCTTCCAGCTTCCAGTGCAATGGAGTGAAGGAACAGGAGGCTATAATAGTTACCTCAACTGCTTCATTCGTCCATCACGTCAGAAGTGTTTTCATACTGAATAAATGTTATGAAAATGCTAACAATAGCGACGACAGATAAGACAAATAAACCCCAACAGCTTCATGATAAGATTAGGCAATATGGTATTTTTTATAAACAATCTGCTTACTCTTGTTCCTTCACTCCGTTCAACCGGAAGGTGACAGATAATAGAGACGAAGAACGACATTTCACGTGAGAAATTATTGAACATGGGGTAGGAAATACGAGGGAAGTACGTTGCCAACCTTTGCTTGCTTTGCTCGAATATAAGAAGACTTGTCATATTTTCTATGCTGCGCAACCCCATTTGAGCTACAGTTTACCTGTGTCTCACACGACTGTCATTTATAAATTTACATACACTCGAAAATACACCAATACACACTCAAAAGAGAAAGGTATCTCGTGACTTCGTTATGTTAGCAGGAGTTAATCAGGAGAGAATAACTCTTCCCTTTACATCCTATATTTACTCTTGATGACATAGGTCTACATTTAAAGCAAAGATATTAGACAATTACGTGTGTTATTTACGCCATTACTATTCTCACTATTTACATGAGAAATGAGTCAGTGCTTTGCATTATTTCAAGACCGGAAACCGCATAACAAAGCAACGTAAGCGTTATACGACGTGATCGTATACTAATGAAGCAAACGTTCAACCATTAGTAGGTCCCTCCAACAAAGACCATAAAGCAAAGTACACAGCTGAGCAACAATTAGCAGCGGTTAAATTAGTAACTGTCAAGTTAAAACATTACTCTGGACACAACATAGTGCATGGTTACATGTTAAAAACAGCATCAGTATGCTTGTGCTTCACTTATATTTTATCATTAAAATTGTCAAAATTGTTACTTCATGCCATCGTATTAACCGTCATGATGGCCTTGGTTATTTCATCCTCATACATGTTTGATATCTATCGAGAGGACGGGTATGGTATTACAGCAGAGGTCCGTTTGAGTAACAGTGATAATTCGTGCCACATTTACTTCACAACAAAGCACAATGGGAGTCAGATGTTGGAAACGTCGAGAATATTTACTTCTTTTCTGAATCGCATCGATTGTCCTCATGCTGCCAGACGTGTTTAGAGCAGAAAACTCCAGTCTTCTGTTTCACACAGGAGCTCAAGCAAAGCTGACTGGGGAGTTAAACAATATTCACTCAGTCACTCAGAAATAAGGATCAAATACGTGTGGGTGGGAGAAGAAAAATCTAATATGCTTACCTGTTTCATGCTTTCCTTGAAACGTACACTGAAACTGCACCCTTTATATTCTCCCTAATAACTATCCCATCCGTGGCCACACTTGCACGTTGTCTAATGTTATGATCTATCACTTTTGAATACAACCTTGAAATTGTCAAATTCTCGCTTTGTCTCACATGATGAACGCGTATCCAACATCTTTCGAGAGATCAATGCCTCTGCCACCCTTGCGAGATGTGTCAAATGTAAAATAGTCAACAGCTTCCTCTTTCAGGTTATGTTCAAGTCTTGAGTTGCAAGCACATAAGCTTTATTATTGCGGAAGGGAGATAACCTAGTACGATACATGAATACGATTGTCACACATATGCTTATTAATACCTTTTGGAAAGGGGTAACAGGTTCAAAATATAGAATAAGATCAACCGAATCAGTCAGGATGCTCATTGTATTTACAAAAACAACACTTCACCTTGAAAGAAAGAAAAAAAACTCTCATACTAGCAACTCGCCCTCTACTGACACCCACTAAGCAAAAACCATAAACACAGCAGGTCTTTTCACAATACGTTACACTGCCGTATATCATAAAAACTAACAAGAAAAAGTGAGATTTTTTTTTTCACGCCGCTTTCAAGAACATTCCAGCAATATCTCGGCGGGGGACACCTGAAAGGGGCCTCACGCATTGTACCTATACGTTATATGAGTTCTACGTTTTGAAAGGTAGCTTTTATAAGGGAATGTCATGTCAGTTTTGAAATTCGAAATGAAACAACCTATCCCTCAGGTTATACTATCCATGAAATGCGAGAGAAAGGATGCAGAATAAAACTTAGTTCTCTGTGTTGTGAGAAATAAATCACCTTTGGCTGACAATAGACATGTAAATGCAGCATGATCACAGAATGTCTTGGACAAGTAATTAATTGGACGATTTCCGTTAATCTAACAGGAATCCAGCAACGGCGGGTAAACGTATGTGTGTGAGCTCTCGCTAAGTTGTGGATAATTTTACCCATGGCAAGCGATCAATGAAAATCCATACTCTCACATGTTTCACTAGTGTCAATTGTAATTTGCAACTTATCTGCTGGATATACTGTAGTGTGGAACTTGTTTTTGCCACTACGAGGGGAAAACAACGGACAATGGACCCAAAGACACCACGTTCGCGCTCGCAAAATGGGAAAAGGAAGCAGACGTCGCCTGTTTAACATCAGCCGAGCAAGTCAACAAAACCGATGTTGCAGCCGACAATATTCTTTCAGGACCCACCTGAACACAGTTTTAGTGGGTTGTCACCTACATCGACAAGTACGCCAAAACAGACAACTGCTACCGAAAGCCCAGGTACTGACAGATCTATTACACCAAATACTGATAAAACGCTCCCATTCCTGTCTACTTCAGAGTTCCAATTTACCAATTATGCGTTCACAGATGTATTAACATCGAAACTCTCTAACGCGTTAATGCTGCCTCAGTAACGAGAAATTTTATGAAGATCATTTATGAAGATCACTACTGATCTCATAACAGAGCATTTTAGATCTGTTGTGCAAACTCTAAACGCAATCTCTAAACTCAAAGGCAAAAGCAAACCCCTCAAGGCACAGATTATATTGCTTAGAAAAGAAGTCACACAGAAAATTAATGATTTAGAACAGTGTAACTGAAGAAATTCAACATAAATTGCAGGCATTACTGAGAACGAGGGACACGTAACAGAGTGATCTCGTGCGAGGGCGACCTGGTCAAATATAAATATAACTTAACTGGATCACTTGCAGCTGGATAATATGCTGCTGTACCAAGTGCGTTATCCACTCAACTAGTAGTATAGGGAATAGTGATTCTGGCTCACTTTTCAAAAAACCCCTCTAAAAAGCCTCATTTAGTAAATGAGGCTTTGGTGGGACCCTTAGCTCTTGCTACTATTGCCCCTACTACAAAGCCACGCCATCACGTTTACCGTGACTTGGCAGGCGGTAACACTGTGCCGTACGGTACGATCAATAATTTGTTGTAAGTTTTGACTGGCCATATAGGATCGGTGGCCCGCCCTCGTGTTCCCCTATGTCACGTTTACCTCGATGAAACAGTTTAACGTGAACCGCCTACGATCTCTTTGGTGTTCATAATAAAGGCTTGCTGGGCTTTTTGTATTCCCTGTTCTATGTACTTTTTTTTCTCGTCCTCGCTGATAGCAGACTTACGAGACTTGGATCGAATGTCTTGTTTCATTTCGTTATATTTTTTGAGTTCAGATAGGATTGAACGAAACTCCTCTTCTGAGATCTTACTGTCAGAGAGTGCCGTGGAAATACGCTCACTAACTGTGTTCAGTTTTGCTTCAGCCAGAACCCTGATCTCGTCGTGTTTCAATGCCTTACGATGCAGTCTGCGTGATACCAACTTAAGCGTCAACCCTAACACCCCCGCTATCCCAGCTGTTATTTCAAAACCTAGCACTATAGGTGCAGCCACGATGGTGGTTAACAACACAACTCCTGCCGCCCCTAGTCCCATGCTGGTTGTCATAAGGGTAGTGTCAGCCCCGTCCACGATATTGAAAGCCCTATTATATTTTTTACATAGTGCTTTCCGCGTGTCACGGTCTTGTTCTAGTTGACGTTTCACATCACATAACTGCCTCAAGCGGAACCCATCTACGGTTTCCAACGTCTTCGCTACTTCCTCTACGACTGGGTACAGACCCATCCTATAATATATATTTTGAAAGATATTTTAATTGGGTTTCAGTTAATATTCTATCAATGTATTTGAAGTCTACAAGTTCTAGACTACTAGTCAGGGCAATAGGTGAGAGGCTAATAGAATTTCCTGTTGTAATAGAAACCCCAGGGGAGCTTATTAAACGTTTTATATAACCAGTGGGGGTATTCCGTTGTATAACAATACGACAATAATCGGTTGTGTGATCCCAGCGTATTGACACCCCGGGTAAAATTTGGTGTACTATTGGGTAGTCTCTATCGGATAAACCCGTAAAGAAGACTTCTATGATGAGGGTGAAAGGGGAGGATATTCTATCAATATTACTGCTAAATATTAATTTATTGTTTGGATAAGCAAATAACCCCTTTTTGTCGTAACCAGCAGATTGTCTGTGTACTAATTCCCTCTCCGGAATGAAATCCCCTGCCCAGATACCGTTGTTCTTAATCTTAGAGACAACCCCATTATTTAATGTTATATAAGGTGAGGTGAATGTTAAGTTGATCAGCCATTTGGGCTCTTTTAAATCTGGTAACGGCACCCGTCTGTACACGTTGTTTTTGAAGTGCAGGATGTATAATTCATCTTCCTCACCAGGCTGATCGAATCCCTCTGTATCTCCCAGGTCGTTAAGCGTAGTGTTGGGATGATGACTGGTCATTATTATAATATTATTATATAATTTCCAACTGGTTTTCTGTTAATAATTCAGGGATTAAATTCATACCAATAAAGTGTATGTTGTTAGGTAGGAAGATCTTGGTTAGTGATATCTTGTTTTCCACGATCACGTTGACACCCTGCAGACTGGTGTTGGAGCCGACACCCACCCGCACGTAAACGTTGCAAACTTGATCCTTGTGTCGTTTCTCCCACCCTAGTTTGACTCCCTTCACGATCTCGACGTTATCCCCCGATGATTCCCCTAGGTAGACTTTGATGGCCAGTGTTGTGTTTGACGGTATACCATCTAGTACTTTGTCCACGCCTTCGAATTCAGACACCAACTGTAATGCCACGTTTTGTATACCCGTTTTACTCGATAGCACGTGGAGTGGTGAATTGTTGATTGGGCTGACGACTACGCTACGTCTCTGAGTTGGGACGTAAGCCACGAGCAGGAATCCATCGTTCACGACTTTGTTTAGGTAGTGGTCTTTGTTATCAGTGAACACGTAGGGGGAGAAGAGCTTAATATTGAGCAACCAGTTGTCGTAATCGGGTAACAACACCCACTTGTCATCTTCAGTGAAGGCGAGGTTATATGGCCGGTTCTTTTTGATGGTAGTTCTCTCAACATCGTCTAAGTCGAACAGTTTACCTCCGAATGATGGGTATATTCTCCAGTTGTCATCACCGGTGTTGACGAGGGCGTACTTAGTGTTGACTGTTGCTCATGTGGTATCTATCATATCACTTAGGGCTCCACCGGAGGGGACTTCAACGCGTTTGTAAATGTTGTTTTTCAGTTGCAAGGCGTACGTTTTACCATCTACTCCGGGAGCGTCGAAACCACGCGTGTCTCCGAGGTCGGAGATCCCGATATTGGCGCATTTTTTCACTCCGGGTCCTTGTGCGCTGGTCATGTTACATGAAGTGTTAAGCTGAGGTATCCTATATTTACAGGATTATGATTTATATCTAACACCGATATTGTCAGCTCAGGTATGTTGCCCTGGGTTAATTTCTTATACTGCCGTGGTGAAAATGACTCGGTTCTACCGTCGTTGAATTTCTCAGTTTTCACTGGCACTGCTCTCAGTATAGTGGAAGGGTGACCTCCTTGAATGTTATACGTTGTGCTCACCTGACCGAGATGAATGTACAGCTCTCGGTACGGTACTAGGTCGGGTAACTTCGTGCCTGTGACGGTTGTTGTTGGTTTTATCTCGTCAGGAGACATACCGAGCATCCTTGCTAATGGTCGGCCGAGCCTCAAAGGGTTTATTCCATTGTTGATTAACACCACTGTACCGTTTGAGTCGTTCATCTTGAGTTCGGCTCCCAGGGGTTTGAAGACCTCGTCGTTTAGAGAGCACACGCTGTAGTAGCCGTCAGTTATCTGGCTGCGAGTTCCACTGACGAACAGCTTATTGTTGCTGATATTAATGTTAGTCCATTGCGGTAGGTAGGTGATATCGCAGAGTGCGACTTCGAGTTGACCTGACGTGTTATCGATCGCGTGCGTCAGCTGAACGGCCTCACCGCTCGTTATTCCTGGAAGTGTTATGTACATATTATAATATATGAATTATAAATTATAATATGGATTTAGCACACTTGAAAATCGTGGTGAATGCAGATGGTACGGGGTTTAAAACAACCTTTATTGATATCTTTGAAAAGTATGTCGTGTCCGTTAATAACGCGCAGGCGGTGGTAAACTGGAATCAAAACCCAATGCAGTTTTGGCAGAACCAACTCAACTTTGCTGTGTGGTGTGCGACGACAGGGTCGGGTGTGAAACCAGACTACGGTATAGACGAACTGAGTAAGGCGGTTATTTTGTTTCATATTTATTATCAAACGAGACGAATATTGAAGGAAATAAGTGCTCCTCTTCCCCAAGATAAAGCGTGGAGTATGACGAATAACCCCTATGATAGACGCGCTTATGAACGTGTTTGTGGGGAGTTTGAGATTCCAACGAATAAAGACTTTCGCCTTCCTGGTGTGAACCATGGTCTCGGTATAGTTCTCGTGTACTTCTACAGGTCCGGAAAATATTATGCCGGTTCTAAAGATGGTTCATACAACCCAAACCGGCATACATTTACAGGCCCCACAACGAATGAAAAGATCCATGTCAGCTGTATAAAGCAAACCAGTCCTGATGCAGCCACAGCCTGGACTAAAATGATCTCAAAAACATCGAAAGAATTCACTCGTGCTGGTACAATACGCTTGAACGACTCGATTCGAACGTACGTGTGGGCGCTGTTGGGTGCGCAGTCGATGACGCGTTCCAACATCCTCGGTAAGGGAACTGCTTACGACGCTCAGACACAATTCGTTTCCAACGTTGAGGATGCTATCAATTCTCCAGTTGATCTCCCGAGGGCCATCGAACGCTACCAAAACGTGTTAGAATACGCCAGATCGAAAGTCAATTACGTGTTCGGCGTGGGGTTGTACATGGCTCCGAGTGATATGCAACTGAGAATAAAAAAAGTGGTGGGTTATAACAACAAAATAGTCATAGCCACGAAGGATCAAAAGTTGGGTATCAACCCCGATATTAACACCCCCTATATCCCACACATCCCACCACGTGAAAAGGGTATAGTGGCGCCACCTCCGGAGTCTAAAGTTCATGTGCCCCCCACACACACCCATATGCAGGCCTCCTATCAGCAGCATATTGATAATAAAACAGCCCTAGTGGTTGGTGGGGTAGCTTTGGGGCTTATTTGGTTAAAGATTTCTTAGCCGCTACGTACACCAGACCCGCCACGGCGACGATGGCTGCCCACAGGTTTTGACTGAGCCACATGGCAGTTTTAGACAGAGCGCTCAACAACCACGAGACGATGCTACCCAGGATGCCGGGAAGGGCTTCGGCGGCTTTACCAGCCAGTTTAGCTAGGCCTTCCCCGAGTTTTTTAATCCAGTCTTTAACACCGCCGCCAGGGGGTGTGGGGGTAACTCCCCCACCGGCAGGCCCCACAGGTGTTCCCCCTGTCAGTGACACCACCAGGGTTGATATGATGAAACCCAATGCAGTCAGAATACTGGCGATGGTGATCCCTTGCTCCCGGAACAATATCCTAATCCTGTCTGCTAACGTGGTGTCTCGGTGGAGGACTTGATTGATGGTTTCCCGTATACGGCTGACCTGGGATCTAAGCTTTTCTTTGTAGCCGGACGCTGTCTCCAACCAGGTCTGCCTTTCATCTTCCAAATTACGTATTCGTTCCTCAATGGTGGCTTTCATAGACTCGTCCTCAGTTTCACCGAGTTTTTTCTTTTCATAGGCGATGTGGTCGTCTATCTCACTCATTTTGGCTGTGCTTTTCCAGAGCTGACCACGAATGGTTTGCATCAACAGATCCAACCCCCTCAGTTCCCGAACGGTAAATTCGAGCCCCGGGAAGGGCTCGTTCTCGTAGTCGGCCAACATCTTTTTAATATCATAAGTCATGTTTTGATCTGATGTGGCGTCCCTGATACCTTCCAGACCTTGAACTAACTTCGGAGGATACTGCTTAGGTCGCGCGCCACCGTAATCTATGAAACCTAGTTCATCTTGGACCAACTGACTTCCATGTTTACCAGCTAATGTTGATAAAGCAAGCGGTTCTCTAGTGCGTTTATTCATGAGATCGATCTCCGGGCGAGACTTCAAACGCAGCGTGCCATTGCTGAGGGTAAAATCGGAATAGTTCCTTCCCAACGGCTTGAGTTTGGATTTATTTTCAACTGCGTTGTAATAATCGTCGACGGCTCCTTTAAGGAGCTCGTCACCTTGCGAGAATGAGGTCTCCTGGTCATCATTGAATGCCTGGGCACTATCGTCCCACATATCATCCATAGGTATGTCTTCATCCATTAGTATTAAAAATATATTTCTTTTATATAACAATGTACGGTAGAAAATTAGATCCTTTCAGAAGATTGAGAGAGCCATTAGGTGCCAGAGCCGTGCGCCAGTCGGTGACTATCACCAACAATCCCAGCAAGATAGACCAGAATCAAACTCTGCTGGTTAGATTTCCAAACCTTGGTGAGAATGACCTCATTGTACCAGGCACTGTTCGACTGGCGTTCAATATCACGTTGACCTCCGACAACGACAAACGCGAGCTAGTGCGGAACGTGGGTCGAGCTATCATCAAGAAAACGACCGTCAAGATCAGCGGTAACGAGGTGCTGAGCATCGACGACAGCGACGTGTTTCACTGCTACAAGGATCTCTGGAAAAGCGAGGGAGAACGAGTCAATGATGTGTACCAGGGTATCAGCAAATCAACCCGGGCGCGCATAGGGTATGTCTTCACGACAGACCAGCAAGACAAGCTATCGGACGGTGAAAAGGCCATCGCTCGAGCATACGGGAATCGATTCTGCGTGCCGCTAGACTTCGAGTTGCTCACGGGACATGCGCCGTTTTACCAGGCCGCGCTGGGTGATAGGCTCGAATACGAGCTCACGTTTAACGACTATAGCAAAGTAGTGCGTACGCCGAACGGTGATGAGGCCAGTTATACCATAGACAACATCTCTCTGGAGTTCGACATGGTCACTAGCCCGGAGCTGGCCAGGCAGGTTCGAAGCCAGTACTCTGGGAAGATGGCTATCCTGTACGATCGCGTACTAAGACATAGATCAGTCGTGCGAGATAAGAGTGACACTGTGTGGAATATCAACCTGAACGTGCCGGCGCGATCGATGAAAGGTATCCTGGTCGTCCCCGTGGAGGATTATGAGCCATTCCGGAGGGACAGCGAGAAGTTTTTCAACCCCGAGATTGAAAAGGTGGAAGTGACTATCGAGGGCGTGCCCAACCAGCTGTTCAGTCATGGTATGAGGCCACACCAGCAGTGGGATGAGATAAAAAAGCTACCAGTGGGGGATTATATAACAAAGGACCTGGACCTCGGCTCCGTGCAGATCGGTGAATACCTGACCACCAAGTACGCCCTATGGTTGGACATGCGATCCACGGATGATGATAAACTGCACGGCAGCGGGCGTCGTATAGATAACGGCAGCGAAGGGATAACCATCCAGATTACTAAGAAGGCTCAAACCGCTGGTAAGTTGAAATTATATCTGTACGTTATTATGGACGCGCAACTTAATATAGACAATGGGAGATTCGTGCAAGCCATCTACTGATGGGGGAGACCCCCACACCCCCCGGGGGTACCCCCAACTACCCACTGACCCACACTGCGCTATCATATGCGGGCAGACTGGCTGTGGGAAGACCGTTTTCGTGTTGGATATGTTGGAGGTTACTATAAGGATGTGTTCGATAACATCGTTATCATGTGCCCTACTCTGAGCATGAATAAAACGTACGCGCGACCTTGGGTGATGACGGACCCGGACGTACACAAAATCGACCCTGGAACACGCCTGCAGGACTGGTTGAAAGCTCTTCACGAGAAATTTAAAGGGGAACCGACGCTGTTCATACTGGACGACTGCAGCGCTAATCGCGAGATAACAAAAAAGAGAGACATGCTATCGTACCTGGCCTTCTCCGGCCGGCATGCAAATCACAGCGTCTGGGTGTTAACGCAGAAGTTCAACTCGGTGTTGAAAGACCTCAGGGAGCAGACGCGATGGGTGGCCTTATTTCACTGCAAGGACAGGGATTCGTTTGAGGAGTGTTTGAGAGAGAACGATGTGATGAGTAAATTAGAACGGGAACGGGTGAAGAAACAGCTCGCTGAAACTAAACACGCTAAGCTCGTTCTAAAAACCGACCAACCAGTAGCATATATAGTAAGCTAAGCAAAGCTAAGCAAAGCTAAGCAAAGCTAAGCAAAGCTAAGCAAAGCTATGATATTTGAAGTATTTGTCGTGTGCAACTTAACTTTCATTTCTCTGTGTTTTGTCTGTATCGGGTATTATATAGTTAAAACTAAATCTTACTTGTTATATTATAAGATGGAGTGTGAGGAATTGCTCGAACAGTTGGGGGGTACACCCACGCCGCCCGCAGGCCCCACTGATGACAAGCGAGAGAAACTGGTGGCATTGGCTGTTGGCGGCAAAGCCAAACATTACTTTGGAGACTACACTCCGGATAAAATTCACAAAATGTCAGCCGAAGAAATCGATAAGCTGTACGCTAGATACGAGTCCCGGCTCGGAGCAGAAATGACAAAGACAATAGGATCGGCTATGACCCAGATATACACCGGTATTGTGTCACATTTCCTTCCCATTCCACCAGAGCGCCGACTTTACCTGTGGGAGGACCTCGAGAAAGACCCTTTTATCGAACACGCCGTGAGCTCTATCAGCTGCGGGCTGTACCACAAATATGGTATGTTGTTGGCTCCAGTGACGGCGGCGATTATCACGGCAAAACATTGCCAATTTGAGAGAAAGAATAATAATAATAGTATAGATGGATGCTGCACAGGAAACCCCAGTGGAGGAGACCCCAGTGGTGGTACCCCCAACAGTGGAGACCACTTCAACAGTAACCAGACAGAAGAATCCTAAGAGAGTAGCTGCCGGTAAAAAACGGTGGTGTAACCAACATAAAGTGACCAACCCAACCCGACTGTTGTTGGCTGTAGGTGTAACTGCTGCCTTGGCTATCTCGTGGTTATATACACGTGAGGGAAACCCTCACCGTGAGGTGGATACCCCCACGCCGCCGGCAGGCCCCACTATTGACCCGCATATCATGTTATAATTTTAATATTTTATATCATATACATAATGTCTGAGGGGAAAACGTTCGTCAACGACGCATACCACGCCACAGTGGTAGCCAGTCTAGCAGTAGGGTACGCTCGGTTGACTAAAATGGTGCTTAAACAACCAACTATCAAGCTAGATTTCAACCTGCAGGATATGGGTATGCTCATAATGAACCTTGGTATGGCGATGGCCACAAAAGACATCCTAGTAAAACAAGGGATCATACCTGATAATATAATGAAATAAATATAGGGATGGCCACGATAGCTATGATGGTCGGTGGGGCGTTAGTGAATGCCCTGGCATTTTCCGGGAGTAATTACCTCTTCTCGAAACTACGAGATGATCACGCGGCTGAAATACAGGAAGAAAGGAAGCGGCACGATCTCGCTACTGAGAAATTACAAAGAGCACAGGCCGAGTACGCTAAAAAACGCCTCCAGAGGATCGATTTTATTAACGAACAACTCACGCGTGAAAACCATGCCGTTCAAACATTCAACGATGTTGATGAAGCAATGAAAGAATACTATCTACTAACTGGTAAACAATTGGAACCGCTCAATAAACCCACACTCGCTCAGTACTACACACCATCCAAGGGACAAATGAATCGTGAACTGGGCTTCATAGTGTTGGGTATAGCAGCTACTGCGTTGGTTGCGAAGCAATTAAACTAAAACACCTATATAAGTAAACATGAGACCCGCTCCATACCGATGCGAATACATACTTATGGGGAAGACCGAGGCCTGTGGTAGGAAATGCAGGAATCAGGGGTTCTGTTGTTTCCATATGGGAAGTCCTAACTACACGTGTTCTGTGTGTGGTATCGGGGTTAAAGGGCACTACTGTTTATGTAAAGCTCACGGAGCGAACGTAGTCAGACATCAACTCATCTACGAGAATAAAAAAGGCTACATAAAAGAACGTAGGCGACTGCTCAAGATAGCCACTTAAGGGTTACCTCCCCTTACTGTGAACCAATTAGACATTGGTTCTCTTAGGTGTAAACACGATGTCTACTGTGCGCGAGCTCAAGCGGGTCGCAAAGCAGAGAGGTGTGATCGGGTATTCTAGAATGCGGAAGCCAGCATTGTTGAGATTACTAGGTTTAGAAGTCCCTCCTACGGTAAAACAGTTAAAAGCTCAAGCAAAACAGCTTGGACACACGGGTTATTCACACCTGGGGAGAGCCGGGTTAACCGCATTGTTATCACATGCCCCCGTAGCACGCCCCACTGTAAAACAACTGAAAACCGAGGCACACGATTTGGGTTTAGGCGGGTATTCCCGTATGAGGAAACCACAGCTCGTAGAATTATTACAACAGAATAGAGCTGTTGACCTGCAGTTCGTTCGCACTGAGCGCGCTGTAGGCAACTATTTGAGAGGTTGGCGCATGCTCGTCGATAGAAACATAGACATTACAGATATCAAGCCTCTGATAGCTGATAAGGTCAACCAGGAACTAAATAACCTAGGAAGTATCAAGTTTCAGATCACGGTGAAAATGTCGCTCGATAAGGAGGGCACCACAGGGGTCACTGAGTATGTTCAACCTTACTTCCGAGGCAAACAAGAGGTCGCCACACATACAGAGACCATTGACGCATCAATCGATACCAGTTTTCAGCAGATACGAGAATACCTAGAACGCTACACGCACATGGGGTCCGGGTGGGCTGTGGATAAAATCGATAACGTCTATCTAGACATAGCTAACTACGTGCCGTTCAGAGGCGGGTCATACCTAGCCTTGCCTCCCTACTATAAGAACAAAAAAGCCATAGTAAACGTTAAGAATACAGGAAACGATTGCCTGAGGTTAGCTATCAGGTCAGCCTTATTTCCAGCTGGCAAGAATTCAGATAGGCTTTCTAGCTATCCCCAAGATGATGGGCTTAATTGGGATGGTATAGATGAACCAACCCCAATATCCCAGATCACTAAAGTAGAAAAACAGAATAATCTGGCTATAAATGTCTTTGGGCACGAAGGTAACACAACAATAGTACACAGGGTCAGCCCGGTGAAGGATCGCCAAGTTATCAATATATTCATGATCCAGCGAGGTGAAAAGTATCACTACACATGGATAAAACACTTTAGCAGGCTGTTGTGTGACCAATCGGCATACAGAGGGAAAAAACACTTCTGTGAGCGATGCCTACACGGCTTCACACGAGCTGATTTATTAGAATCCCACCGGGAGGATTGCCAAGGTGTTGGGCAGACGGCCATACGAGTCGACATGCCTAAGGAAGGTGAAAATATCCTAAAATTCGACAACCACAAGAACCAAATGTCTGTGCCTTATATCATATACGCCGACTTCGAAGCCTTGGTTGTGGGTGGGGATTCCCCCAGTGGTGCCTTCACCCACAAAACCCAGGAACATAAGGCCTGCGGTTTTGGGTACATTGTCGTCCGTTGTGACGGGGAAACGAAAGCTCCGGTAGTGTATAGGGGTCCTGACGCGGCTGAAAGGTTTCTAAAGTGCTTGCAGGAGGAAGAAAAAATTATTAGGAATGCATTGTATAAAATCGCTCCCATACGTATGACCCGAGCCGACAGGCTAGCTCACGCTAGTAGCACTAAGTGTCACGTGTGTGACTCACCGCTTAACGGTGATTCGGTGAGAGATCACTGTCACATAACTGGTAAGTATAGAGGCGCCGCTCACAACGCGTGCAACCTCAAGCTTAAAATCAACCCTAAGACAATAAACATCCCCGTTGTCTTTCACAACTTGAGAGGGTACGACTCACACTTGATCATGCAGGCCATCGCGAAAATCGATGGTAATATAACGTGCATCCCCAACAACATGGAGAGATACATCTCCTTCAGCTTAAACGGACTTAGGTTCATTGACTCGTTTCAGTTCCTCCTGTCGTCACTCGACAGTCTGGTCAAGGCCAACAATACCTTCCCTATCACCGATCGATACACAGACGCCGAGACTAGACCCCTGCTTATGAGGAAGGGTGTGTACCCATATGAGTACATGGATAGTTGGGTCAAGTTCACCGAGACCAGACTACCTCCTATCGACTGCTTTTATAGCAAACTGAATGAGGCGTCCGTCTCACGAGACGATTACTCGCACGCGATTAACGTATGGAATAAACTGGGTTGTAAGAACCTGGGCGATTATCACGACCTGTACTTGAGGACAGATGTACTGCTGTTAGCCGACGTGTTCGAGACGTTTCGGCGGACATGTTTCAAGCAGTATAAACTCGACCCCGCATGGTATTACACCAGCCCAGGTCTGTCGTGGGACGCCTTGCTTAAAAAGACCGGAGTTAATTTAGAATTGCTCACAGATTACGACATGCACCTATTCATTGAGAAAGGCTTGCGAGGTGGGATTTCCATGGCATCCAAACGATACGCTAAAGCAAATAATCAATACGTGAAAGGTTACGATCCTAACAAACCAACCAATCACATTCTCTACCTCGACGCAAATAACCTGTACGGCTGGGCCATGAGCCAGTATCTACCTACAGGGGGATTCGAATGGGTACCCCACGTTGATGTTATGAGCATTGCACCAGATTCGAACAAAGGTTATATCCTCGAGGTTGACTTAGAGTATCCCAAGGCATTACACGCATCGCACAACAGCTATCCCCTTGCACCCGAACGTATGAGGGTTAACCCAGACTGGATGTCTGAGTACCAACATAACTTGTCAGGTGGTCGTGTGACAGACGTTGAAAAACTCGTGCCTAACTTAATGAATAAGACCAAGTACATCGTTCACTATCGCAACCTACAGCTGTACCTGTCGTTGGGTATGAGGCTGGCCAAAATACACAGGGTGCTCATGTTTGACCAGAGCCCATGGATGGAGCCCTACATCAGAATGAACACAGACCTACGAAAAAAAGCCACCAGTGATTTCGAGAAAAATCTCTACAAGCTCATGAACAACTCGGTGTTTGGTAAGACTATGGAGAACCTGAGGAAACGCGTGACCGTGAAGCTGGTTAGATCTAGTGAGGAAGACAAGCTCAGGAGATTGATAGCCAGTCCGGCATTCAACCGTAGCAAGATATTCACAGACGACCTGGCTGCCCTACACATGAAGAAAAGCCACATAAAATTCAACCGACCTGTTTACGTGGGGATGAGCATCCTCGATTTATCCAAACACCTGATGTACGACTTTTACTACAACGAGCTCAAGAAACAGTACGGCGACAGGTGTGAAGTGCTGTACACTGACACGGATTCCCTGCTGATGGAGATTCGAACCGAGGACGTGTACGAGGACATGAAAAAACACATCGATTTATACGACACCAGCGACTACCCTAAGACCCATGCCATGCACAGTACGGTAAATAAAAAGGTCCTAGGTAAGATGAAGGACGAGTGTGCTGGCACGCCCATAGCCGAGTACATAGGTTTGAGGCCAAAGATGTACTCCATACTGAAAGCCGACAATAGCGAGATCCGGAAGGCAAAGGGGGTTAAGAAGTATATGGTGAAACAACACATCAAACACGCCAGATTCAAGGAAGCCCTGTTCAAGACCCGTACCTTTAGACATAAAATGAACACACTTAGAAGTGATGGGCACAAGATATACGGACTGACTATAAACAAGACGTCCCTATCGCCTATGGACACGAAACGTTGGATAGCTATTGATGGAATAAACACATACGCGTATGGACATGAAAAAATTTGAGGCTATTTACTACAGCCCGCGTGGGTACTGGAAAGGAGCTAGCGCAGTAGATAAGCTAGCTAAACTAGCGCGAGTACCCCCGGAGGAAGCCAAAGCGTGGCTTGAAAAACAAGCCCTGTGGCAGATCTATTTACCGGCACCACGCTACGTGCCTAGAAGGAGGTTCGGTATTAACATACCTAATAGCATTCACCAGGCAGACCTACTGTTCCTACCCCACGACAAGAGGTACAAGTATGCCTTAACCGTAGTGGATGTAGCCAGTCGTTACAAGGAAGCCGAACCCTTGACCACGAAAGATTCGGCCCAGGTAGCCAGAGGATTTGAACGCATATACAAACGCAGTCCGCTGACGTGGCCAACAGAGCTGCAAGTTGACCCCGGACGGGAGTTCATGGGTGCCGTGTCACAACTGCTAGCCAAACACGATACAAAGGTCAGGCGTGGCACGGCCGGAGCCCATCGCAGCCAAGCCATAGTTGAGAGATTTAATAGGACTTTGGCTGAGCGCTTGTTCGGCTATCAGTATGCTAGGGAGATGGCCACCCCTGGAAAACGATCGACTGAATGGGTCACGAGGTTACCCAAGGTGGTGTTGGCAATCAACCATGAAGTCACCCGTCTCACCGGTAAGAAACCGGCAGACGCTATCAAACTAAAATCAATAGTTGCAGAGTCGGCCGCTCCATTGCGTGGGAAGGAGAAACAGATACCAGATAGGGCCCTAGTGAGGTATCTATACCAGCCGGGGGAACACGAGGGTGATAGCCGTAAGCGAGCCACCGATCCTATATGGTCGGTCAAAACTTACAACATAGATAAAGTGGATATGAAAGCCGACGAACCTAACTTGTACTACTTGAGGGATGGGCCGGGTAGGGGATTTGTAAGAGAAGAATTATTGATCGTACCGTACGGCACAGTGTTACCGCCTGCCAAGTCACGGTAAACGTGATGGCGTGGCTTTGTAGTAGGGGCAATAGTAGCAAGAGCTAAGGGTCCCACCAAAGCCTCATTTAGTAAATGAGGCTTTTTAGAGGGGTTTTTTGAAAAGTGAGCCAGAATCACTATTCCCTATACTACTCAACTATATATTTTGTAAGTCTTATGTTTCTTGTTCTGTGTGTCGTTGGCTATTGGATAGTTCTTTGTGTTGTTATAAATATCTTGGTTCGTAGATTCTTTCTCTCAATATCTATCTCTATCAGACCATACAAGCCTCTTTCTTCTTTCTTCATGAGATCTATTCTTCAAGTATTATCAAGTATCTGTGAATGTTTACTTATCTGTATTCGTTTTATCTGCCCGAAATATGTTGTGATCACACTCAAGTTCAACATTTGTGCCCGACAACATGAAATAATAATAAAATGTTTGGTTGGTCTCATAATGTCACATTCTTATTTTTCCTGAGTATATGCTATTCTCCCTGTATTTACGTGTGGTGATTGGAGTAGTGAATTATGTAAACCTTCGAATACAGGTTGAATTCAAGAGCGTTCTTTATGCGCATCATTCACATGATAATGTATACTCTTTGTACGTGAATTGAGGTTAATGGTTGTGATGTTCTGTAACGAATGGAAGACATACACAGTGGTTCTCGCTGTCTGTTGTCTAAAGTAACAAGGTGGAAATTTTAATCTTTGTGTAACTATTGTTACTGCTGATTGTTGGGGATCTGCAACCCACCCCAGGGTCATTGACCCATGACAGAAGAAGAAGAAGAAGAAGAAAATATGTTATTTCAGTGTTACATGCTCTTACAATCAACCTAAGCATTTTGTTGTTCCGTGAATTTCTAAATTTAAGGGACCAATTAGAGATTACGTCCCCTGATGCAAGAAGAAGAACTTCGGAGCTCCGGAAAATTTTCTCAAATCACGAGTGGTAAAGTTTATAAATCCGCATCACATAGACAAAGACACTCATACGACATACAGTGACATTATATCCGTTCGATTTGCGATCAGATATAGACATTAGTAACCACACATAAGCAAAATGATGTCGGCTACCGAATTCGTTGACAATGTAATGGCGTCTCCCAGTCCGGTACGAGTCGAAATGATGTATACAGATAGTTATGAGCCTGCATGTAAGAAGAGAAGTCTCTCTGGGGAATCCGATGACACCAATTCTAAGGCGAGTGAAATGCTGATAATAAACAAGAAAATAAAGAACTACGGCACAACACGCATCGTACAGCTAGACGTACACAGAACAGACACAGGGGTAATTGAAGCGCCGATAAATACCCAACCAAAACCAAAACAAAGTGACGACACACTACAGAAGCAAAGAGACAATGCTGTACTAAGCGCAGTCTATAAACTTTCAGAGGAATTAGGCCTTGCTGTTTCGACATTAAGGAGACGTATGGATGATTTGAAAACAATTTAGAATCAAAACTTACTGCACTAATAACAAGCACCATAGAGGAGGAAGGTAAAGGAGGAGTTCCAGAAAGATTTTGACAAAGTTCAAGGAAGAATCGATGACCTGGAAAATCCGATGCTGATGTTGTATAGAATATTGAAAATAAGAAAATAACAGCAGAAGAAAATACAACAGTAATTAAAGGCCTTCGTGGAAATCAAACAAATGAAACATGTGAACAACTGAACCAAAATTGCGCGAAACCTATTAAGGTAGTGAAATGTAGTGAACCTCAGACTGAACAAAAATGGGAAGATCTCAAGTACATCCAGCACACATGTTAAACTTACATAGGGATTCTGGCTTGGTGTTTGGAATACCAGGGGCTTCAAAAAACACTCTAAGAACGCTGATGCTTTTAATTTTAAATGTGATGTAATTGAGATTTTAAATCCAGATATTTTAGGAATCTGTGAAACTTTCTTACAAGGAGATGAGGAAATCTGCATGAAAGATTACTGTTGGTACGGGCAAAACAGAAAGACTTTACATAAAGGAGCAAAGCGCGGATCAGGAGTAATAGGATAGTCAAAACTATCAAGGACCTTTTTAGCACTGTTAGTTGTCATTTAATCATTGGTTTTTTAAAAGAAATTGATTTTTTGGTGGAATTTTGAAAATTATGTTGTGTAAATAGATGCATTTTAATGATTGGTAGTTTGAATTAGTAACTTGAATCGTTGGTGGCTGTACCCTCAAAGGGGGTTGAAGTATTGTAAAAATATTGTCCTCCTGAGAGGGTACGTAAGTCCACAAACATTCACAGTAAATTTAAGTCTACCAGGATTTTAATCGTAGCATTCATGTTCTTTTAATTTAGGCTAACTTTTCATACAATCGCCAGCAGCTGAAGGGATGGTGTAAATCCAACTAGGGACCATGCAGGTAGCAAAGGTACTGTAAGTCCCCATGGTTCCTAGTGTGGTGATCTACCTTCTGTTGTTGGCGATCTATAGTCTGTTTTTATATTGTATTGTCTAAATAGTGCTATTAGTTTTAACTTTCCATGCTAGTTTTAATTGAAATGGTGATATTCTAGTTGTTTTACTGTCCTTCGTTGACGGGTTTTTATGATTTATATATGCTCTTTTTCATTGTTGAATATTCTCGTCACGATATGGCTGAGATATTGCCGATGTGACATTAAGCATTAACTCACTCACTCACTCATCTTCTGGGACAATCTTCTGTACAATGACACCTATCTCCTTCTTAGGGCTATCTGCAGATGGTGGAGATAATTCATCAGATTCATCCCTTGGTGGCCAAGGACATGTGTGTTCACCGTTAGGGACGACATCTGCGACACTAGCATAACCTCCTGCATCGATCACATCTACCTTGTGGGATCGACCTGGACCAGATGGTGGTCGGATAGTTATTCACTTCGACGGCAGCATAAGCAGCACTTGTGCGTTGCCCCACAGTTATGTATGGAGGCGAACAAGATTAAACTGACGAGCGTTGTTTAATTCGATTTACCTTTCTCTTCACGACAAACACGATGACGATGGCGACGACGACGATTAGAACCAGGCTGCCAACTACAGAAGCAGAAATGATTAGCACTGAGGATGTCGCTACTGGGTCCAGTGGTTTTCTTTCTGTAACAAAGGGGAAGTTTAAGCAAGAGCATGATATATAATTTCAATTAGACCCAAAAGTGATATGAGATGAAATGTGGAAGAGGTTGTGGTTCATATCACATCAAAATATGATCAACACGACGAGAGCAACCCGTGGCAATGTTAAGGAGTATAAACATCTGCTACACTCAGCCGTCACCCGACAACCACCCGCCGCCGCCATATGCAGAAATTGGGACACGCAACCGTGTAGTCGATCGAAAGAAGGCAAGGAATTGTGACGAGGGCAACGTAATAAATATGAATTGTTTTGTAAATTGGCAAGGACTGATATGAAACGTGACAGTGAATTGTTGAAAGTAAAGTCACGCCATGGAAATACGATTTTTGAATTAATACACGCAGCGTCGTGTCCAAGGGTTGCGAGGATAAGTTGAATCAGATTACTGTGTTATTCATGCACAATGAGTACAGTTATAGTACGTGGGCATCGTACAGTTCTGAGCCTACAATACTTCTGGTATGTGCAAGGTAAAAATCATCGTTTGATATTGAAAATAGTTTATATCATTCACACAAAGGTAATATTGACATGTAGGTTTGAATAAATAAATTATTTTTCAAAATCATGCAATTACGTTCAAAACGCACAATGGACACAATGTGTGAAGCCCATCTCCGGTGCCCTCCGCCGTGATATCGCTACACGCGACGTAAAGCTCAGACTCGCCCACTCACAATATGCCAATACACTTACACAGTAGTGTTTATTGGATAAACAATAAATTTACGTAATTATTTTTTACGGAATTACATTTTTACAAGAGGTTGTTCTATCGATAGCTCCAGTTTATTATTCATGAATGGCAAACTCAGCATTTAGATTCTGGGCATGATGTAAGGATACACTTCAGATGGAATACAATAAAGAAAAAACCAAATAGTGACAGGATAATGGTAACCCATGACAGGATATCGGTACATATAAGCATTATTGTGTTTTGGCACGGGACATATGTTTGTGGTTTTAGGATCTTTCACTCAAGAAACACACATTACTCACTGTTGTTGAGTCGGGTCACACCGCCGCAGCTGAGATTCCAGTGTTGCACTTGACAGTTGAATACCAGCCTTACCCCACCCAAGTGTGTTTCAGTCACATTGAATGTTATTGGTGAAAGACCCTGGTCACCAGCATGTAGTAATTGCGAGACGTCACCTGTCTGCAGTGTGAAGTTTGAATCTTCAGAACAGTAGGAGCCCCGGATATCGTAATACGCAGTAACATCCACGGTCAATGTCACTTCCTCGTGCAGGGTTAGAACCTCTGTGTCGTTGTCACTGGTGATGATGCATTCCGGTTTCTTTGGGGCTGTTAAATGAAATGGCTAAACTAAGAAGCCACGATAGTATAATACTGACGTTCAGTACATGTTGCTATAAGAATGTAAACATAAAATCATATATTTATCGATATTTACTACCCATAAATTGAAAGATTCAAGATGTATATATGTACACATGCATATATAGTATGTATGTGTGTGTGTGCGTGCGTGCGTGTGTGTACCAAAACACAACATATATGTATACATATAGAGACCATTTTGAATATGACATAGGTACTGAAGATGTGACGCTCGCTAAAAACAAAAGTAACTTCACACCTAAAGCTGATAAAAACAAAGCCCCTGATAAAGTCCTTGAGCAATATAAGGAATTCGCTTTCACAGAACATTCTTATAAAGGTAGATCTAACTTTTCGGGTAAAAACAGAACGCCTTAAACTCGTTCTCCAAAATGAATTCATTGTGAATCAAAAGTCCGATAAAGACGGAGCCTGTGACAGTTTTCATGGACACCAACTATTATCTGCAGCTGTCACTAGACATTCTTACACATGGTATATATTAAGCTTCCAGAAAGCTCGGAAAAACAGTAATCTTCAATCTTAACAAAATATATACTTGACTGCTATTCCAGTAAAAAAAAAGATTACTTGATTAATTTCGAATAAAATGAAAGTATCTTCTACAGACTTCCTCAAATTCACAAAAGGGCGGTTATTAAGTTCAGTAAAAGTCTATCACTCAATCTGCGAATGATTTAAAATTACGACCTATTATTGCGGGGCCACAATGTCCAACACATAAGTTAAGCAATTTTGAAGATATACACTCTCTCAAAAACGAAACGCACCGAGGTTCATCTGGGAACAACATATCTGTATTTTGAATGACAATAGCACAGTAAATAAACCCCTCACAGATATCAAGCTTTGTATGATGAGGGTCAATGGGAAGCTGCACCAAATGAAGGTACGTTTATGTCACGACAACCCCAGCGCTGCACCGGAGCCGGCTTTAATGTCGGTGCCTACATCCTACAATGCTTGCCGTAGTTTGTGAAGCGTCTGACGTCGTTAAAGCCGTCGATCAAGATAATTCCAAAGGTGTTCAAGTGGTTTAAAATCTGGGGATACAGAGAGCCATGGAAGCACGGTTATATTCTGGCTGGTGCAGAAGTTCATTGTGATGCCTACTGTATGAGGTGTGCCGTTATCCTGCTGAAAATTGTGTATCTGTTCGTAAACGTGAAAGATTTAATGAATGGCGGTAGGATTTCCCTCTATAAGCATTTAGTCAGTTCTTTCGGTTTTAAGAAATTTTTCGCCCACACCGTTGCACGTTTTCCCATCCAAATCTGTCGACCTACGTGTTTATGATTACTGTTTTTACCAGGTGATATGTTTTGGTGACTGATTCCTCATTTAAACATGTACTAGTATTCAATATAATTTGGTGTCATAATATTTTTATAGTCTGACTGGGATTAAAGTGGGTTGAAAAATTACCCGTGCGTTTCTTTTTTTCACCCAACACGTCAAAACCCATTTACAGGGTAATACTGATTTCCTCAATAGTCTCCCCAAATCAGTAGAGGAGGGTACAAACTTGGTAAGTTTTGTTGTTAATCTCTACACCAATAGTCCATATGATCTAGGAATATAAGCTATGAGCTACTGGCTACAAAAAGGTCTGTCTGTGATTCCAGATCGAATACCTAAGCAATTCATTACCGAAAGAATAAAGCTCATCCTGAGCAATAGCACTTTTCGTTTTGATGGTTCCCATTATAAACAAGTTAATGGTACTGCACAAATATGGCTCATACCTATGCAACCCTTGTTCTAGGATACTTAGAGGAACTATATTCTAAAATAGAAGAGACGTTTGGCGAACTATTTAATTTCAACATCAATGAAGAGATTCTTAGATGACTGCTGTTTTATTCTCTGGAAACGAAGTGAAAGTGATTTGCAATTTGATTTCCAACACGCTACAAAATTTACACCCAAGTTTGTCTTTTACGAGAGAGATAAACAGTAAACACCTTCCTTTCATGTAGTGGGTATCAGCAAGCATCGACACAGAGCAGATGCATTCATCATTCTTAGATGTGTTATACAGTCGTAACACGCTTAGTATCCATATCATATGTCCTTGTCCGGTATGAGTCAATATTGACGTGTATTTGTACACGAGATATGACATTGTTCTTTCTTCCCTTACTAAAGTCAACATGATGTGTATAGCACTTCGCAATACCAGATGTTCTTACATACATATTTATGCATGACCTTTGTTGTGACCACGAGAGAGCCAACGACAAAGAGAAGAGAGAGAGGATGTTTGACAGAAAGAGCGAGAGAGAGAGAGATTTAGTGGCATTAAAACTAGGGAAAAGGCGGCTTGTGTTGTTCGAAAGTTATGTCATATAACTAAGCGTGACTATCGTACATAAGGAAACTCATGCAATCATTTCGATGAGAAATAACAATCATATCGGGGAGAAAAATTTCCTGAAATATTAAGGGGTACTTTGATTGCTGCCGACACGGAAAGACGAAGTATCATTAGCAACACAATATCACAGTGTTTTAGCTGTTGACTAAAATATGACCTTTGTGAACATGATGAGTCTGTTTATATGTTGATTGAAGGTTAATAATTCCTAGGCAAAATCTCACGAAAGCCATTGATGTCAGGTTAGGTTTTAGTCGTTTTCCACTTTGCTTGTTATAGATAATCCATGTGTAGAATAGATGCTACATTCCGATGTAGGTGCAAAATGTTAGTAAGCAAGTGACACACAACTTTATACATAAGAAGAACATATACACAAAGTATAATTGTAGGTAGCAGCCAGTGTGCGCATAGAAACAGACCAGACCTCTTCGCCCCGTTAAGATCTATATCCGAGGAAGGATTTGGTGGAATTCCTGAGGCTTTGTTGCAGGATTTGGATAACGTCTGAAATGTCGATAATCCCCGACGTGTTTCATAGGTGAAACATCACCTAACATAAATTCAAGTTCTGTCGATACGGGCTGTAGTGTGCTGGCTGGAGAAATGTCCGTGGTTTATATTTGTCAGCCATGAACTAGGGCCTTATTGTTTGCAATACACCACCACAAATGCCTCTTAAGACACTTTTGCTCTGGTTGGGAAAATTATTCACAAGAATATCCATGAATATACGCTAAGACGTATCAACGTTTACTTCTGAGTATAGATTGAGCGCAATTAGTCATAATCCTGTTAGGATACCAAAGGATGGGTTTCAAAGTGAAGTTAGAGAAGACAGGAGTTGTCTGAGGACACTTGAGAGTGAGATCAAATTCAGCTGCAGATATGTGTTGTTAAATATTAATATTCCAAAAAATTCTGAATCAGGCTTTGCAGATTTCTAAACACGTTTTATACAGGAATATCGTGTTAGTATAATTAGTGCTACAGCCTGACATATTTGTAACACCACGTGGATAATTCCTACACTTATGCACACGATACTTAAATATGCCTCGTATGATTTTATCAAGTAAGTGATCATCAACCTTTGTGTCATCATTACTCCCCACTTAGAACTCGAAACGTCTTTTACCAGTGGACTGCAGGTAGTGTGTGAGACACGAGAATCTGGCGCTCTCAACCACCTTGATTTTGATAATTCAGGACCCTACTGTGGTTTGCGCTTACGTGATGAATAGCATCACAGTTTGCTTTGGATTTCGCAAACTTGACGCGATTGTCGTTGGTCGATTTTAAAATTTTGTGTCTCCTTTTTATAACGTATGCATATTCTTGCACGTGGCATTGGAATTGGGATCAAAGAATGATCCAAGTGTTCACAACAGTGGGATGAAGCCCACTCGTGCTTTAAACTGTCGTTGTTTAAATACATAATCACGGAGGTATTCGGTTCCTCAGTAGTTAATGCACACCTTAGAAAATTGCATGGTCTCTCTATGTTCCATGTGCTATTTCTGTTTCGAATAGATTATTGTAATATTTTGTTTGTTGGTCTAAGGTACCTAGAGACATAGGATATAGGGCAAGTACCTAATGTAAAAGATGCCTGGTAAATGGCATGTCTGTTGGCATATGGTACACGGTGTAGATCATGCACACTGTAGGTCCAAACTGGAAATTCTGTTGTGCGTGTATAATGGCAAATAAAAGTGGCAGTAGTAGGACACTTATCTTTATCAGGTATGGTTAGATACCAGCACACGGGCACTTACTGAAGTTGGCAATGTCAGATTATATACTTCTTACTTCATAAAGCGCTGCAAATTTGAATGTTAACTAAAAAAAACACCTGATTTAAAAGTGAGGCGTCGTTTTCAAAGGGAAGGTTTTATTTTCGCCGTTTTATGTAGGAAATGCTGCGTAACCACCATGTTGTTAGAAGTCGGTCAAAATTTCCAAGAAAATATCAACTATATTCTAAATATAGGTATTTCAAAGCAGTCACAACGTCACAGTGTATATACTATCAGTATATAACGTATTTTGACTATTTTGAAAATACACAGTCAATATGCAGTATTTTAGGGCATGGACACAGCTCTTCCTGCTACTGGAATGTGAGACTGATATCAAGCAAAGGAGAGAAACTGAAGAGGCTCTGGATTGACAGAATCACAAACGAAACTGCATTGCAAATATACTTTCGGAGTACAGCAGGGTTGAACCGATGATTGTGGTTTCTGTTCGATTTACCTAAACAGTGCATACTATGCTGATTCTGAGAAAGAGGACAGAAAGCGCCTCGTACATAGTAATGGGCAGTGTGTCTACTTTGAGGATCATTTCGACATGCAGTGTAAGCGTCCCTGTGTCCTTGACACTGGTGACATCGCATGTAGGGATTCTTCGAACTGCAGAGAACTTTTCCACGTTAATATTTCTCTCAAATCAAACAAGAACTTTTAAAGTTTTTGAGAGCAAGTAATTAAAACAACACTCGACAGAGACAAGTTGTGTATTGGCCGGGTAGTCATATTACTAGGAGTAGTCATATTGGGAATAAACCGGTGTCACGACACACCTAGCAGGGAAAAGTTTAAGAGATCGACTTTTCGCACATTTAATTTTTCAGGGAAACGCTCTGAGTATATTACTCATGTGTATTTACTTCTATATAGAATGGGATTCATACACATACGCATGCTTGTCCAACAATATAATGTGGTCACGTGATCTGATATACATTTGTCTATCAACATACTGGAGGTTTTCACCCATGTCTACTGCACATTATATCGTTTCAGTATGGTCTTTGTTTTACATATTATATTGTAATTATTATTGAGTTTGGTAATAAGTCTAAATCGCAATGTTTTTCAAGATGTTTGTAATGTTTTTCGTACAAAGGTGAGAATGTGTTCATATGCAAAGTCAAATTGCGGTATATGGTGTCTTCGTAGACTTTTAACGCTTCACATATTGGATATCTGTTCGTATGTTGTCAGAGGTTCGTATATGTTTGAAGGTTGGACAGCACTTCTATCCAGAGCCGTATATTCTCCTCCAGCTTCAGGATGCAGGTGATCACCACCTGAAACAGTTACATGAAATTAGCAAAGTCTATTTGTTTCTGAAAATCTAATATTAGCACATAGACTCAAGACGAACGACTGACTGAGTTAAAATATACGGTCACATTGGCAATATTTCAGCCATATCGTGACTTGACAAGACAAACAAATGGAGTGATAAAACCAAGCTGAAATTATGTGATTCATATTTCCATCTACGATGTGTTTCAGCTAGAACGAAATGGCTGATATGAATTGTGTGGTGTACTAGAACGACGGAGCGATTGTAGAACAAAACCATTTTGGACAAAAAACCCTCAAGGCAAAACCAATTAGGAAACAAATCCCCCTAAAATAAATAAGAACCTTTGGGCAAAATCCCCAAACACTGAGATATGAACACAGAAGAGTGACATACAACACGTGAAGTGATAATTAGATTTACTGGAAACCCTGTATGTATATAATCAGTCAATGAGGCCAGATAAAAAGAACCTGTATGATGTGAACACAACAGTGTGATATACACCTTTATTACTGACAATATAGGTGGCTTTTGTGATATTATAGGAACTAGATAGGCATTCTCCTTGATACCATAACGTAAAGGTTGTCATCTGTCTGTCTGTCTCGTATACGTATTGAATTAAAAATCCAATTTTTGCTATTTTTCATTGTAAGTGTGATGCCGGCTAAATAATTTTTTTCCTTCATTATTAATTCGGTTTTCTTGTTCTACGTGTTGTTGTTTTTTTGTCCTAAGGGGGTCCAAGGTTGTTGTTTTTCCCTGGGGGGATTTTGTCAACAGGGGATTTGGCTGCAGACCGATTGAACATATATATTTCTGTGACCTATCGCGTGTGATGATTCTGTTATATGATTAAAAGGTGACACCTACAATACCTGATTTGCACCCAAAATGAACATGCAGTGCATGGACGTATTGGCTATTACCAGAGGCAGATCCTCCAGAGTTGACTGCAACATTGTGCACAGGTTGCTGCCCACTTCCTCCAGAAGGGGGGCGTACTGTTAATTCAGATACCTGTTAACCCAACAAGAAAGAAACATAGAAACATTCAGCTTCCTGAGGTTGCTCATTTATGCACATTTAAGGAGTGATGCCATTATATGGATAAACAGTGAGCGTCAGTTGTCATTTACAAAGCAAGAAATTTCTACACCCACACCTGCACCGAAAATTGTGGCTTGCAAGTGCAGGTTTTGAATATATTCCCATGTCACATATTCAGCGTGTAATTACAAAGCAATCCTAAAGAGTCGTTATCATTCAAATTTGGATCAATATTTGTGAGGAAAGTTAGTTTCGTATCTCATAGTGACATGTTAACATTAGGTATTTTGAGATATATCCTCACTCATTAAATGTTACCGGTTTACAACATGTGACCGCTCATTCGCTTGCATAGTGACACATGTGTTGTGACATACCCCACACTCTCAAAAGTATATTAGGATGATAAGAAGAGTGACTCGTGTTCAAATCAGTTTACCTTTCTTTTGACGACAAGGAAAATGATGATGGCGAGGACGATGAGACACAATGCGGCACCGACAACTCCAGCAATAATAACTATAGTTGAGCTTGTGGCTATTTGTCCAATTGCTTTATCTTCTGCAAACGGAGTATTCAGACAAGGTCAGACAATACGTCAGAAAACAGACATATGTTGGTTTACTTTGAATAAAACAATCAGAACGAAGACTCAGCTGCAATGCAGTGTGGAACGTCAGTGTAAAAGAAAACTCAATACTGATCCAGACTGCACGCAATCTAAAAGGCGTAATAGGGTGAAAAACATGCCCTGCATTATAGGTGGTACTGCTACGTATTACGGATCGCAATCAAAGAAGTACTTGTGATAACATACTCCTCGTTAGCATTTGAGTTTTAATGTAACTCACTGTTGTTGAGTCGGGTCACACCGCCGCAGCTGAGATTCCAGTGTTGGACTTGACAGTTGAATACCAGCCTTACCTCACCCAAGTGTGTTTCAGTCATATTGAATGTTATTGGTGAAAGACCTTGGTCACCAACATGTAGTAATTGCGAGACGTCACCTGTCTGCAGAGTGAAGTTTGAATCTACTGAACAGTGGGAGCCCCGGATATCGTAATACGCAGTAATGTCCACGGTCAGTGTCACCGCTTCATGCAGGGTTAGAATCTCTGTGTCCTTGTCACTGGTGATGTTGCATGCTGGTGTCCTGGGAACTGAAAGGACTGCATTTATTTTATTTATTTATATATTTTTTGCCAGAAGTGTGTCAGTATTTTCGAAATTGTTTAAGTGTACTCACACTGATGTCAAGTTTAGAAATGCATATACATCTAATCGTTAATCGATAATCTGTTTAACTTTCGTTACATAACGCAATTTAGGGTTAGTATCAGAATTCAAGCATTCTCAGTTGTAAAAATACGAACAAAGCATTAGGGCTGAAATATAAGCTTACCACAACATATGAATGACCGTGCGTGTTTTCATGCCTAACCTCACCTCAAAGAATATATCACATACGTATAACATTGTTGACGGGTTTATATAAATTCCCAATTTTGACAGTGAAATTTCACATGTCTTTAATTAGTCTAGTCAATTCAAACAATGAGCTAAATGGTCGTCCCAATTTTGAAAGTCCACGGCTCGTACATGATGATTAGTCCTACTATCTACGGGAAAAATTGTGCCTTTCTCAGTGGATTACATTACCAGTCTCCCTAGCTTTGATTGTAATCATTTTACAACCACGTCAAATAATCACTAGACCCTTATTTTATCATCCCAAGCGTCATTAGTGTTAAAAAATGCTACTTGTCCTGTATTTCTCTCAACTGATTTCATTCACCTCATTACTCTAAATTACTACAACTAGTTTCTGTTAGTCCCAGTATTGACAGCGAAACTTCATAAAGTAACGGATTCGACACATGAGCCTTGTGTGAGTTTATTGTATAGAACTCTTGGTTAATGTGGAAAATTCGAATCTAAATAACGCAAAGTATATAGTTTTACGTACTTAGCAAACACTTTTAATAATGAAAATACAAAAACTAAAAGATCAATTCCTAATAACAGTAGATATATGCGATGACTAGAAAACAAGACTAGATAGGAGACGTGTTAAGTTTCAAGAAATCTTGACAAAGCTACTTTTTTTTAAAGCTGTGTGTCATGTTGTCGCATTATCATCCCTATGTTACCACTTGCTTCTTAGAGAGGGGGGCCAAGCGTGATCGTATGGTTACTGCGCTACATACGTGCACCAAGATTCATCATGAGATAAAAGAGGAAATACACGTAGTGATTTGACAGGTATAGAACAATTCACTCCCTATGCGTGTGCGCCATTGCGTCTTGGTTTGAGAGTGACAAACAGTTATATTGAATGTTACACGATGAGAGGTCAATGTTGGACTTAGGAAGAGGAAGTATACATATGCAGATAGGCCGAATGATGACAACTCAAGTAAATCCCTGTGTGTCCGTGTGTGTGTCGTCAACACAGTAACTATATGCCAGCCACTTAAACTGTACACTGTAACAATATTATCCCAGTTGATAAGTAGGGTAACTATGTCAAAAGTACATATAAACTTTAATGGAGGGATCATGAGACCATAACAAGTATAGAGAAGTTCAATTGAAAAGTCAATCATAACTAGTCCACAAATGAGAAAGGGGTCAAACGACCATGTCACATGCTCAATAATGCCTCCATCGGCGTTGAGAACAGCAGTGCATCGACGACGCACAGAGCCTATCAAACGTGCAAGGAAGGCTTTGCGGGATGTCACGCCAAACTATGCTAAATTCTGTTGCAAGGCCAAGGACGTTATCTGAGGAAGACCACGTAGACGTCGATCCATCTCATCTCATGCTCTATCGGGGAGGGATCCGGTGAATTTGCAGGGCACGACAGTAGGTCAACGTTATGGTGTTGCAAGAAATACATGCAAACCCTTGCTGTATGAGGGAGGATGAAGAAGACGGTGTAGACGTCGATCTGTCTCGTCCCAAACATGCTGGGCAACGTCAGCGTTGTGGTGTTGTAAGAAATCCATAGCAACCTTTACCGTATGAGGGTGGGCATTGTCCTGTTGGAATGTTAACCCACGGCCATGACGTTGCAGAAAAGGAATTGCCACAGGTCAAGTAATCTGATCCCTTTAGCCCACACCGATTACGTTGCCCTGAAAAATCACAAAAGGGGTTCTTTGACATGTTGTTATTCCACCCCAAATCATCATGGAATCATCGCCAACGCGATTAATATCCAAGACACAGGCTTGTGCATTACGTTCGCGCACCCTTCTACAGGCATGTTGACGTCCATCAACGGTAATGTTAAACCTGAACTCATCTGTAAAAACGACACTTCCCCACCAAATTACAGTTGCAGACATGATTTAGACACCACAATCGGCGAGCTTGTCGACGACGTTCTGTCAGGATAGTTCTGACGTAACATATTTACAACCTGGAAGGTGCCTCAGGACAAACATTGTCTTTGCCTTTAACGTCTCTGATAAAAAAAATGAACCCTGGCAAGGTTAAACTCCATTCCATAAGTCTTTGATTCTTAATGAAGAAAAGTCAATGGATTGTGGTCTGTAAACGCTGCAGTTGATAATGCAGTGGTACCTAGATACACTTCAAAATACTGTAGAACTATGAAAAGGCCTAATGTCTCTTTCTCAATGGAAGAATAATTCCTTTGCTGCTTGTCAAATGTCTTGGAAAAGTTTTTAAAAATGACGTTCAATTCCTGAATCTTCCTCTTGAATCAGGACAGCACTTGCACCTACATCACTGGCATAAACTATCTCCAATTTTGGTGCCTGCAATATTGCTAAATTCATGAGCATGGCTTTGACATTTTCAAGAGCAGTCTGACAACTGATATCCCTCTGGAATTTTACCTTTACCTCTAAAAGGTTTGTAAGTGGCGATACAACATCTGAGAAATTTTATGTTAAGTTATGTTTCGTCTTAGTTTCTATTTTTTCACTTTTTATGTGTTACCTAGATCTGGTTCGTGGCCACAGTTTAAGAAATTTTGGTTTCAGGTTTTGTATTTGATAAAAAGAAACACGTCGTGAAAACGTTGTTACTAAAGTAATGATTGGACGAGATTTTTGGTGTGCATTTCATGAAAATGACAATGCACTTGCATCACGAGATGTCATCCCTATAAGTAGAGTCACCGAACATACACCGACTCATTCACGTTTCGACAGTAGCAACAGGCCACCATTATCAAGGGAGCAGAGAGACCAAACTTGATTACTGAATGCTGACCAGACTGAAAGACATGTTGGATATCATAGTTCTGTTCATGTTCGAACAATATACCGCCTGCAGCAACGAGTCCAATCCACTGAATGTACAGCCGACCGTCCTCGCAGTGGAAGACCGCCCGTGACAATGCTGAGGCAAAACCAGCAGATTATATATCCTCACCTGCAAAATGGTTCTACTAGGTTTATGGAAACTGCACAGACAAGCACTGGAAATCACCATAGGCCAATCACCACCGACACAGTGCGGAGGCGTTTGAGGCAGAGAAACGTCAGATGTGACAGGCCTTACCTGGGTCCGATCCTTACTGTTCGACATTGCCTCAAGCGACTCGCACATCACTGGAATTTTTCGTCCCCGGGATTGGTGAACTGTAATCTTCTCCGCCGGAAGCCGGTATTGCTTCTCGACGACTGATAGCAGAGTGAGGGTGTAGTGATGACGCGGGAGCGTTTTGCAGATGATTGTGTCCTGGAAAGAGACTCGTGGTGAGGTCTGAACACAATTGTGTGGGATGCTATTGCTCTCAGTCCCAAACTAGGCCCTTTTGTGCTCCAGAATATTAGTCCCGGTAGGGGAAATGGAAATGGAACACCTGCACCCTATATTGTTCAAGCACTGAGATCTTCCTCGTGCCATAATTTGGTGACCCGTGAAGGTCACGGGGTAGAATAGGCCTTCAGCAACCCATGCTTGCCATAAAAGGTGACTGTGCTTGTTGTAAGAGGCGACTAACGGGATCGTGTGGTCAGGCTTGCTGACTTGGTTGACACATGTCATCGGCTCCCAATTGCACAGATCGATGCTCATGTTGTTGGTCACTGAATTGTCTGGTCCAGACTCGATTATTTACAGACTGGCACCATACGGCTGGAATATTGCTGAGTGCTGCGTAAAACTAAACTCACTCACTCACTCCCCCATACTTTGGTCGTCGTTGAAACCATGTCTTCCAGCAGGAAAACTCGCGTCCCCATACTGCCAGAGCAACTAGAGACTTTCTGAGGCAACAGAGCATACAGAGTCTTCAATTGCCTACCCTCAGTGCAGACTTAAACCCGATAGAACACACGTGGAACGAGATCCAGAGGAGACACAGAGATGTGCGGCCAAGGTCGACAACTTGCACTGAACACTCTCAGGCGTACCACCAAGTCTGGGCCCGATGTTCCTGTGGTCCTGTTAACGCCAAGAGCTCGCCAACACCCCCGTAGTGGACCCGGGGGAATATTTGGTCCACCAACCCGTTTGCCGTGGGTTGCGGCCCTGTGTCGGTGGAGGACGCGAGTCTGGGTTTGAGGGCACTGGGGGCTTCCCTTTGCTCAACACACCCCTTCGATCCTTACATCACCTAGACGAGAGGTTGAATGGGCCCGGTTTAACCAATCTGGTCACGCCAAGCCCTGTGCAATGTACGTTGGTTTGCACACATTTGATTTATATAAATGGGTATTTTCTGGACTTGGTTAAAATTGAATTCAATTTCATCACTTGTTTACTGTAAGCAAATACAAAATTACTTGCCTAGAGTTTAATTTGCCAGAAGGCGGTGGCTCATGGGCCAATCTGGTAGAAAATCTTCTTGATGATTCTACTTGAGTATACCCTCCTGGTATCCCTGGTGTCACCTAAAGAAACGTTCTTATGAATCCGATGATTCGTTTTATTCGGAGGATGAGACTCCTGAAATTGTCACTAACCCGGATAACTGGCCTCGTTTCCTTGTTATGTCAGCACCAGATGGTGGAGCTCTTAAGCTCAATCCTTTTGCTGTGGCCAAAGGCATCGAAGGTTTAGCAGGTGATGTCAAAGAAATAAAAAAACTAAGATCTGGTTCACTGCTCATTGAATGTCGAAAGCTGACCCAATCGCAGATTCTGCAATCATCTAAAGTCTTCGCGAATGTTCCTGTTGTGGTGTCCCCTCACAGGACATTGAATAGCAGTAAAGGCATCGTCCGTGACGTTGGACGTTGCCTTTCAGACATGAGCGAACATGAGATTGTGACAGAATTGCACTCACAAGGCGTTACCCATGTCAAACGCTTCACTGCCAAAGAGAACAACGAAACATTCCAAACAAACATGTAATTGTTCACCTTTTGTCTGCCTAAACACCCACAATCACTAAAAGCGGGGTACTGCAATTTGAAAGTTGACACATTTATTCCAAATCCTTTGAGGTGTTATACCTGCCAAAAATATGGTCATGGTTCAAAGTCTTGCCACAATCAAGCTGTATGTCACAGATGTCCTGGAAAGTGTGAAGATGGTACCCTTTCTGACAAAACTCCTTCTTGTGTTAACTGTTCTGGCCACCATCCATCTTCCTCCAAAGAGTGTCTTACTTGGAAGCTTCAGTATAAAATTTCACAAATAAAGCATCAGTAAAACGTGTCATTTTCAGAGGCAAAACAACTTGTTCTTTCACAAGAACAATCAGGCTCAACGTACTCTAACGCAGTTGTTGCATCTATTCAGACCTCTAAGCAAAAACCTATTACATATAATTCTGTAGGTTGCCAGGCAGACTACACATGGGCAAGGACTTCTGCTCTAACCTTGCTATCTGCTAATGTCCAGTCAAGGTCTTCACAAGTGACCTGTAGTTCACAAACCATTGACTCATCCAAAGACATTCTTAAATCGCAGACATCAGCTGACATCTCAGAAACGATCACGTAACCCAGAACCAAATGTTCAACCAGCCTCAAAACACAAGTCAAAACAAAATAGTGACATTTTGAAAAAGACTCAAAGTGGAAGAACCTCGAAAGGGGCGAATAATCATATCCAAATTTGTAGCAAGTTTGGATCTGTTGATGACATGGATGTGTCCGAGCAAAGCCATGGCAGGACTCACAGCTTGTCACCATCACGAAAGGAGAGGGGTAGATCTCCTGTTTATCCTCCGAAGAAGTAATGTCTTCGCCTGTACTACAGTGGAACTGTAGAGGACTTAAGAACAACTTAAATGATTTACAATTATTAATCCAAGATTATAAACCGTCAGCTCTCTCCATACAAGAAACCTATCTGAAACAGACAGATAATTTTGACGTACGTCAATTCAATGCATATCACTATTTTTCTCCGCCTGGTGATAGAGCTACTGGTGGTGCTTCAATCCTGGTGCGACAAAATGTTATCCATAGCCCAGTTAGACTCACAACAAATCTCCAAGCCGTTGCAGTGCGACTTACGTTGCACGTTGCATTCACATTGTGCTCTTTATACATTTCTCCATCATCAGCTGTTCAACTGAGCGATCGGCAGGCTCTTTATGATGAACTACCTAAACCGTGTTTAATCATGGGCGATTTAAATGGCCACAATCCACTCTGGGGTGGCATAAATACAAACACTAAAGGTAAATTGCTGGAGGAATTTATTTCAAACAACGATATATGCATTTATAACGACGGTTCAAACACGTATCTTCATCCTGGCACAGGAAGTTATTCAGCTCTTGATTTGTCACTTACAGACTCTAACTTATTGAATGAACTTGAATGGTCTGTCCACGATGACCTCTGTGGAAGTGATCATTTCCCAACATTGCTAAAACCTGTGAATCCATCTGATGTTCCTCCATCGTCACGATGGAATTTTAATAAGGCTAACTGGACTTTATATGAACATCTCTGTCGTGAGAACCTTAAAACTGAACGTTTTCATAATATTCCCGATGCCATAACATGTTTTTCAGATAAACAAAATAATATAACTGACGAATGTATTCCTAAGTCCTCTATTCCTCATATGGTTAAACCATGGTTTAACGATGATTGCAAACAGGCTAGAAAGGCAAGGAAGAAAGCTGAGCACTATTTTCGTCGCCATCCTATGGTCCACAACTTAAACAAATGTAAAATTTTAAATGCGAAAGCAAGGCGTACTTTCAAGCAAAGTAAACGCCACTCGTGGCGAAATTATGCATCAAAAATTAATTCGCGTACGCCAATATCAAAAGTATGGAATATGATACAGAAAATCAAAGGTAAGGGTTCTAGATCTAGCATCCACCATCTAAAAGATGGAAACTAGTTACTAAGTGATAAAGAAGATATTGCAAATAAACTTGGTGATACGTTGGTCAAACATTCTTCCTCATCTAATTATGTTCCAGAATTTCAAAAATATCGAAAACAGCAAGAAAAGAAATCAATTAATTTAATTCAGATAATGGGGAAGACTACAATGAAACCTTTTCGATCCATGAGCTTCATACTCCTCTAGATCAGGCTCACAATACTGCTCTTGGGCTGTTAACATACCTTATCAACTACTGAGGCACTTACCTGAGTCCTGTTTGGAGACACTCATGCATATTTTTGATGATATTTGGACGTCTGACAACGTTCCTTCATCCTGGCGTGATGCTATAATTGTTCCCATCCCGAAACCTGGACGTGATCATACAGACCCTTCCAATTATAGGCCCATTTCACTAACTAGCTGTGTTTGCAAGACCATGGAACGCATGATCAATAATCGACTTGTTTGGTACTTGGAAAGCAATAACCTTATAACGGATATACAATGTGGTTTCCGTTAAAACAGAAGTACTATCGATCGTTTAGTGCGTTTAGAATCTTTTGTGAAGAATGCTATGATTAATAAAACATGGAAACATGGAATTTTAAAAGATTTACGTGACTTTGGATTACGAGGCCGTTTGCCGCAATTTATATCCAACTTTTTAAATGACAGGAAATTTCAGGTCCGAGTGGGTTCTACCCTGTCTGATCATTACAATCAAGATCAGGGTGTCCCGCAAGGCAGCATTTTGTCTGTCACATTGTTCAGTATCAAGATCAACAGTTTATCAAAGGTTGTAAGCGATTCAATTGATGGATCACTTTTTGTGCACGATTTTAATATTTCTTGTCGTTGTAAGAATATGCATACCATTGAACGCCAACTGCAGTAGTGTTTAAACAAAATACATAAATGGTGTCTTGAAAACGGCTTTAAATTTTCTAAATCCAAAACTAATTGTATACATTTCTGCCGTAAATACAAACCCCATAAAGACCCTGAACTATCTCTAAATGGTACACCCATCAAGGTTGTAAAGGAGGCCAAGTTCCTAGGTGTTATTTTCGACTCACATTAAACTTTTTCTGCCACATATCAAATCCCTTAAAGCTAAATGCCTGAAGGCACTTGATCTGTTAAAAGTTGTTTCCAACACAAAGTGGGGAGGGGACCAAACTACACTCTTGCACTTATACCGGTCACTAATCCGTTAGTGAAACTTGATTATGGCTCCATTGTATATGGTGGGGCTTGCAAAAGCAACGTACAGTTATTAGATTCTGTCCACCATCAAGGTCTAAGACTTTGTCTTGGGTCTTTCAGAACTTCTGTTGACAGTCTCTACGTCGAGGCAGATGGACCATCTCTTACACAATGACGAACAAAGTTAGCATTACAATATATTACAAAACTATACTCGAACGAATCTAACCTTGCACATAACTGTGTCTTCAATTCTCTCTATGAGGATCTGTGCAACAAAAAGGGTTCTCTTGTTCCGCCTCTAGGGATCAGAACTAAGCCATTTATATCTGCTGCAGGCATTGACCTGGAAAATATAGCACCTTCACGACTCCTTTCTTCTCCTCCTTGGCAATTGGTTAGGCTCCATGATGACCTAACATTAACTACTTTTAAAACAACAGAAACGAATGACTTACAATATAAACAAAAATATAATCAATTAAAAAATAAATATAGCAATTACAAATCCTTATTTACAGATGGGTCCAAGGACGGTGGTGCAGTAGCTTGTGTCACTGTCATTCGATCCAGAATAATATCTTCTAGATTACCAGATAACAGTTCTATTTTTACAGCTGAAGCTAACGCCATACTAACAGCTCTTAAATATATTGAAAAACAACATAAACATAAACAGTATATAATCTTTTCAGACTCTCTTTCTTGCTTCAGGCTATTAAAAATGTTTCTTGTAAACATCCACTTTTAATTGAAAATATTGAATTGTATAATGATCTTGCCACTGGCCAATAGGACATCGTCTATTGGTTACCCAGCCACGTAGGCATTTCTGAGAATACGATGACCGATCTTGCTGCCAAGGCAGCACTCAACAAATCTGTGACACCACTTCATATTCCATACTCAGATTTTAAACCTACTATTAGATCTTATATACGTGATCTGATGCAGAAGAAGTGGGACACCCAATTAGGTGTAAATGAATTACATGCAATAAAGCCATACATTGGTTACACCTACTTGGGTTGTCAGTCCAGACTTGAAGAGGTCATTATGCGACGATGTCGTATTGGCCACACCAGATATACACATGAACACCTGTTGAAAGGTGAGGATCCTCCGTTTTGTATCCCCTGTGAGGAAAGAATCACAGTCAAGCACATTTTGCTTGACTGTGTTGAATATTCCATCACAAGGGATACCTATTTTCAATCACGAACTTTGAAGGATCTTTTTAATAACACTTCTTCTGCATCAGATCACGGATATACGTTCTAATGCAAGCTTTGTAATCTGAATATGGAAGAAGAAGTGGTGTCACAGATTTGGTGCGTGCTGCCTTGGCAGCAAGATCGGCCATCACATTCCCAGAAATACCTACGTGACTGGGTAACCAACAGAAGACGATGTCGTATTGGCCAGTAGCAAGAGTATTATACAGTTCAATAATTTCAATTAAAAGTGGATGTTTTCAAGAAATATTTTTAATAGCCTGAAGGCAAGAAAGAGAGTCGGAATATAATATATACTGTTTACGTTTCGGGTGTCTTTGAATATATTTGAGAGCTGTTAATATGGCGTTAGCTTCAGCTGTAAAACTAGAACTATTATATGGTAATCTAGAAGATAATGTTCTGGATCCAATGACAGTGGCACAAGCAACTGCACCACCGTCCTTGGACCCATCTGTAAATAAGGATTTGTAATTGTTATATGTATGTTTCAATTGATTATATTCTTGTATATACTGTAATTCATTCGTTTCTGATTTTTTAAATGTTGTTAATGTTAGGTCAACCTGTGGCCTAACCAATTGCCAAGGGGGAGAGGAAAGAAGACGGAAAGGAGCTATATATTCCAGCTTAATACCAGCAGCAGCAATGAACGGCTTTATTTTGAGCCCAAGAGGTGGAAAAAGAGAAGACGTTTTGCTATACAAATCCTCATAAAGAGGATTGAAGACACAGTTATATGCAGGGTTAGATTCGATAGAGTATAGTTTTGTGACATATTGTAGAGATAATTTGATACGGCGTTGTGCAAGAGATGGTTCATCGGCCTCAACGCAATTGGTGAAGTTCTGAAGGACCCAAGACAAAGTCTTAGACCTTGGTGATGGACAGGATCAAGAAGTTTAAGGTTGCTTTTGCAGGCTCCACCATATACGATGGAGCCATAATCAAGTTTAGAACGTACGAGTGATCGATATAGATGGAGAAGGGTAGCTTGATCCCCTCCCCATTTAGAATTTGACACCACTTTCAATAAGTCAAGTGCCTTCAGGCATTTAGTTTTAAGTGATTTAATATGCGGTAAAAACGTTAAGTGTGAATCAATGATTAGACCCAAGAACTTGGCTTCCTTCACAACTTTAATCGGCGTGCCATCTAGAGACAGTTCAGGGTCTTTATGTGGTTTGTATTTACGACAAAAATTTATGCAGTTAGTTTTCGATTTGGAAAATTTTAGCCGTTTTCAAGACACCATTTATTAATCTTGTTTAAACACAACTGTAATTGCCGTTCAATGCTATGCATATTTTTACCAAGAAATATTAAAATCATCCACAAATAACGATCCATCAATTGAATCGTTTAAAACTTTTGATAAACTGTTGATCTTGATGCTAAAAAGAGTGACGGACAAAATACTGCCTTGTGGAACACCCTGATCCTGATCGTAATGATCAGACAGGGTAGACCCCTCACGGACATGGAATTGTCTGTCATTTAAAAAGTTGGCAATGAATTCAGGCAAATGACCTTGCAAACCGAAGTCATGTAAATCTCTCAGAATGCCAAATTTCTATGTTGTATCATATGCCTTCTCAAGATCGAAAAAGACAGATACAGCGTGTTGTTTATTGATCAGTGCATTTTTAACAAATGATTCTAAACGCACTAAGTGATCGACTGTACTTCTGTTTTTTACGGAAACCACATTGTATATCTGTAATGAGGTTATTTGTTTCCAAGTACCAAACAAGTCGATTATTTATCATGCGTTCCATGGTCTTGCAAACACAGCTCGTTAGTGATATAGGCCGATAGTTCGAAGGGTCCGTATGATCACGTCCAGGTGTAGGGATAGGGATAACTATAGCATCATGCCATGAAGAAGGAAACTTTCCAGATGTCCAGATATCATCACATATATGTAAAAAGGTCTCTAAACATGATTCCGGTAAATGTTTCAGAAGTTGATAATGGGTGTTATCAGCTCCTGTAGCAGTATCATGGGCCTGGTCAAGAGCTGTATGGAGTTCACGAATCAAAAATACCTCGTTGTAATCTTCCCCATTATCTGAAGTAAAATTAATAGCTTTCTTTTCTTGCTGTTTTTGATACTTTTGGAATTGAGGTAGATAACTCGAGGAAGAAGAATGTTGCGCCAGTGTTTCTCCAAGTTTATTGGCTATATCTGCTTTATTATTTAATAACTGGTTTCCATCTTTGAGATGGTGAACACTAGATCTAGAGCCGTACCTTTGATTTTCTGGATCATATTCCATACCTTAGATATAGGCGTGTGGGAACTGATATTAGATACATAGTTTTGTCACGAGTGGCGTTTACTTTGCTTGAAAGTACGCCTTGCTTTCGCATTTAAAATTTTACATTTGTTTAAGTTGCGGACCATAGGATGGCGACGAAAATAATGCTCAGCTACGTTTACTTTGCTTGAAAGTACGGCGAGTTATAGCATTTTGGATTTTAAATTTGTTCAAATTATGAACCATAGGGTGATGACGAAAATAATGTTCGGCCTTTTTCCGTGCCTTCCTAGCTTGTTTGCAATCAGAGTTAAACCATGGTTTCCTTATGTGTGAAATTGTAGAGGACTTTGGGATACACTCATCAGCAATGGTGTTTAGTATGTCAGAGAAATCTTTTATAGCATCGGGAACATTAAGAAAACAGCCAGGTCTAAGTTTGTCAGCACACAGGGTTTCATATAAAGCCCAGTTGGCCTTTCTAAAATTCCATAGTAATGATGGCGGAGCATCAGATGGGTTGACAGGTTTTAATATTGTTGGGAAGTGGTCACTTCCACAGAGGTCATCATGGACTGACCACTCAAATTCACTAAATCGGGTGGAATCAGTCATTGATAAATCGAGAGCTGAATATGTTCCCGTGCCAGGATGTAAATATGTCTTTGAACCATCATTATAAATGCAAAGATCATTATTTGAGATGAAATCCTCCAGTAATTTACCTTTAGTGTTTGTATTAGTACCACCCCAGAGATCACCCATGATCAAACAGGGTTTAGGTAGTTGATCATAAAGAGCTTGCAAATCACGTAACTGAACAGCAGAGGATGGTGGAAGATACAATGAACAAAGGGTAAATGCAACTTGTAATGTAAGTCGCACTGCCACGGCTTGGAGATTTGTTTTGAGCATGACTTGACTATGAATAACATTATTCCTCACCAGGATAGATGATCCACCAGTAGCCCTGTCGCCTGGGGGAGAAAAAATAATGGTATGCATTAAAATGACGTAGATCAAAATTATCCGTCTGCTTTAGATAGGTTTCTTGAATGCAGAATATTGACGGATTATGATCCTGGATTAACAGTTGTAAGTCATTAAAATTAGTTCTGAGTCCTCTACAATTCTACTGAATTATAGATGAAGACATTATTTCATCCGAGGAGGATGTACAGGAGATCTACCCTTCACCTTCCTTGACAGTGACAAGCTATGTGTCCTACCATTGCCATGGTCGGACACATACATGTCCTCAAGGGATCCAAACTTATTATACAGCTGAATCTCATCTGTTGAACCTTTAGTCAGCCTTTCACTTTGATTGATTCTGTTTAACTTTTGATTTCCTTTTGACAGTTTGTTTAGCCAGAGCTTCATTTACTTTTTTGGACGAACCCGAGCCTGTTTTGTGTTTCGAAGAAGCATTTTCACTGTTAGTGTTTGTTTTATCCGATTGAGTCATAAGGCATGTAGAGCCGTTTGGTAAAGAAGACACAGACCGAGATTGAGATCAGTGTAACGAGTCAGTCTGTGTAGCAAATTCTCCGCGTTGTGCAAGGTCTTCATTTGGAACCAGTGTCAGTTCTGTCTGAAATTCAACAGAGGCTGTAGTAGGATTTGGTCGTTTGGTAACTGAAGCATAAGAAGCACTTTGATCAAAGGATGGAACGAGTTTCTTCGCTTCAGCATAGCTAATGTTTTGAATGTGCTTTAATTTATTCACCTCCATTTCCCTCTTCCACACTGGGCACTCTTTTGACGAATGTTTCCCAGAACAGTTGACGCATTTTTTATAGTTGCTTTCACAATCTTCTGTCACGTGGGATTGCCCTCCGCAATGACCGCAAGTTATAGGATTTCAACAAGAATTTACCCCGTGACCAAATTTTTGACATTTAAAGCATCTCAGTGGGTTTGGGATGTACTGTTCTACTTGCAGATAACAATACCCTGCTTTGATAGATTTTGGTGCAGTTGGAGATACAAATGAGAACAGGTACGTATGCGTTGGAATTACTGTTGAGTTCTGAATCACGTCGAGTGAATCGTTTCATGTACGTGACACCTTGATCTCTAAGTTCGCACATGATGTCAAGGTCTGTCATGTCCTCCAAAAGATGATGCCTATCCCTAACAATACCCTACTTGAATTGAGGGTCCGGTGGATAGACACTTTAACAGGAGATCCAGCTAAACTATCTGTTGAAAGAAGGTTGTTTGCTTGTTGTCGTTTGCTGCACTCTATGAGCAACGATCCTGGGGCCCGTTTCACAAAACTCTCGTAAGGCTAAGGTCTCGTAACTTTTCTCGTAGCATTTGTACCTGGCATACTGTAACATAGGAGGTGCAAAGGCTACGAGAAAAGTTACGAGACCTTAGCCTTACGAGAGTTTTGTGAAATGAGGCCCAGATCTCAGTCTTTTGATGTTTTTGACATCTCCAGCAATACCATAAACTGCTTTAGAAACAATAAACGGGTTCAATTTGATTGGTTGTTTGTCCGGAGATTCAATAACCAGAAATCGTGGCCAGTAGTCTATTTGTTTGGATTTCCTGCAACTTTCAGTTGTACTTTGATCATTATCGAGTTGACGTTTCTTTTTTAAAGGGGTTTCAAGGTCCATGTTGTAGTGTATAGTTTCATCCGAGCTCCCCAACCGCCATGGAGTATCACAAAGACAATGCTAAAGCAAGCGGATCTCCAGCTTGCAACACCAAGCATACTCGGATGATATACTCAAGTAGAATAATCACAAAGTAATTACTCTACCAGATTGGCCCATGAGCCACCGCCTTCTGGGCATAAGACTCTAGGCAAATTACAACACAAAATTGAAGTAACTCATTTGAAATTCAAATATATAAAGATTTAGCCAAGACATTTGAGAAACTTTAAAAGGTTTTGGAAATTTATGCATTAGAATATACATACTCAGGGCTTGGCACGACCAGCCTATTGGTCGAACCGGGCCCATTCGACCACCCGTCTAGGCGAAGTCAGGGCCAAAGTGGTGTATTGAGCAACAGGCACACGATTGCAGGCCTCTATTGCCCTCAACCACGAGGATCCGCTCCTCCGCCGACACAGGGCCAACCCACGGCAAACGGGTTGGTGGACCAAATATCCCCCCAGGTCCACTGCGGGGGTGTCAGCGAGCTCTCAGCGTTACCCAGCACCCACCACGAGGAGGTGGCTCGCCACGGGTGCCATATCATCAAAAATATTGAGAAGAGTTTCTAGGCAGGATTCTGGTAAGTGCTTCAGGAGCTGATAATGTATATTAATATTAATTAATTAAATTAAATGTATGACTGCTTTCCCTTTGCTCAACACACCCCTTCGACCCTTACTTCACCTAGACGGGAGGTTGAATGGGCCCGTTTCAACCAATCGGCTGGTCATGCCAAGCCCTGTGCATAGATTATAAATATATCATTGCACAAATATGATTGAGATGATTGAGGACTAATTTACATAAATTACAGCTATTAGACCAAGAGTTTACACCTTCAGCGATATGTCTCCAAGAGACATATTTAAAGCAAACAGATACATTTGACCTTCGCCATTTTAATGCATATCATTGTTTTTCACCTCCGGGTGAGAGAGCCACTGGCGGGTCATCCGTTCTAGTCAGACAAAACGTTATTCAAAGCCCTGTATGACTTAATACTAATATGCAGGCTGTTGCAGTGAGAATTACTCTACATGTAGCGTTTACGCTATGCTCGCTGTTTTATTGACGTTCCTGATGCTATTAAATGTTTTTCTGATGAATTGAACTCCATAGCTGATGAGTGTATACCAAAGTCCTCTGTAGTTTCACACATAAGAAAACCATGGTTCAACGATGAGTGCAAACAAGCTAGGAAGGCAAGGAAAAAGCAGAACATTATTTCCGTCGCCATCCCATGGTGCATAATTTGAATAAATTTAAAATATTAAATGCTAAAGCACGGCGTACTTTATGCGATAATTAAACGATGATTAACATTACTAAAAAGATCCTTCATGGTTCGTGTTTTAAAATACTTATCTCTTGTGATGGAATATTCAACACAGTCAAGCAAGACATGCTTGACTGTGATTCTTTCATCACAAGGGATACAGAACGGAGGATCCTCATCTTTCAATAGATATTCATGAGTATATCTAGTGTGGCCAATACGACATCGCCTTATGATGACCTCATCAAATCTAGACTGACAACCCAAGTAGGTGTAACCAATGTGGGGTTTAATTTCATGTAATTTATTTATACCTGCCTAGGTGTCCCACTTTTTCTGCATAAGATCCCGAATGTAAGATCGGATGACATCTTTATAATCAGAGTATGGAATAAGAAGTGATGTCATAGTTTTGGTGAGTGCTGCTTTGGCAGCAAGATCGGCAAGTGTGTTCCCAGAAATGCCAACGTGGCTGGGTAACCAACAAAAGACGACGTCGTATTGGCCAGTAGCAAGATCATTGTACAATTCAATAATCTCTACTAAAAGTGGATGTTTGGTAGAAAGACCCTTAATAGCTTGAAGGCACGAAAGAGAGTCTGAAAAGATTATATACTGCTTATATTTGGAATGCTTATTGATATATTTTAAGGCTGTTAGTATAGCGTTTGCTTCAGCTGTGAAAATTGAGGTATGATCTGGCAGTCGAGAAGATACTGTTTTGGATCCAACGACAGTGGCACAAGCCACTGCCCCACCATACTTGGACCCATCTGTAAATATGGATTTATATGTATTATACTTACTTTGTAATTGATTATATTCTTGTTTATATTGTAACTCATTCGTTTCTGATTTCTTAAATATAGTCAAGGTTAGGTCGACTTGTGGCCTAACCAATTGCCAAGGAGGTGAAGACAGCAGACGAGAAGGAGAAATATTTTCTAGGTCAATGCCAGCAGCAGAAAGGAAAGGTTTAATCCTTATCCCTAGAGGTGGAACAAGAGAAGACTTTTTGTTGTACAGATCCTCATTGAGGGGATGGAATACACAGTTATATGCAGGGTTCGTCTGATTCGAATATAGTTTAGTAGTGTACTGCAAAGATAATTTAATACGTCTTTGGGTTAAAGAAGGCTCATCAGCTTCAACATAAATGCTGTCAATAGGAGAAGTGCGGAAAGATCCAAGACAAAGTCTTAAACCCTGGTGATGGATAGAATCAAGCAGTTTCAAGTTGCTTCGACAGGCCCCGCCATACACGATGGAACCATAATCAAGTTTTGATCGGATGAGTGATCTGTACAAATGAAGGAGGGTAGTTTGATCCCCTCCCCACTTTAAATTGGACACCACTTTTAGGAGATCTAATGCTTTCAGGCATTTGGTCTTCAAATACTTAATATGTGGTAAAAAGGTCCAATGTTTGTCGAAAATCAGTCCAAGAAACTTGGCTTCCTTTACAACGGTAATTGGAGAGCCATCTAAAAACAGTTCAGGATCTTTATGAGGCTTATATTTCCGACAAAAATGTATACATTTGGTTTTTATCTGTGAAAACTTAAATCCATTCTCAAGTGACCATTTATGAATTTTATTTAAACACATCTGTAATTGTCTCTCAATGGTATGCATATTTTTACCACGACATGAAACATTAAAATCATCCACAAACAATGACCCATCTATTGAGTCATGTAATGCTTTCGAGAGACTATTGATTTTTATGCTAAACAAGGTAACAGACAAAATGCTGCCTTGTGGAACCCCATGATCCTGATTATAATGGTCAGACAGGGATGATCCGACACGAACTTGAAATTGTCTGCCTGCTAAAAATTGTGATATAAAATGAGGCAAACGGCCTCTCAAACCAAAATCATGTAAATCTCTTAAGATACCATATTTCCATGTTGTATCATAAGCTTTTTCAAGGTCGAAAAAGATTGATACAGCATGCTGGTTATGGACAATGGAATTTTTAACAAATGATTCTAGTCGAACCAAATGGTCAATAGTGCTACTATTTTTGCGAAAACCACATTGGATGTTAGTAATAAGATTATTGGATTCTAAAAACCACACTAATCTATTATTGACCATGCGTTCCATGGTCTTGCAAACACAGCTAGTTAGTGAAATAGGTCTGTAGTTTGATGGATCTGTATGATCCCGACCAGGCTTAGGTATAGGTACAACAATGGCTTGACGCCACGACGGAGGAAAATGGCCTGTTGTCCAAATATGATCAAAAATGTTCAGAAGAGTTTTAAGACATGTATTAGGTAAATGTTTCAGGAGCTGATAGTGGATATTATCAGCACCTGTTGCCGTATCGTGAGCTTGCGATAGGGCAGTATTCAGCTCATGTAGTGAAAAGAGTTCATTATAATCTTCACCATTATCAGAATGAAAGTTAATATTACGTTTTTCTTGTTGATCTTTATATTTTTGAATCTTTGTGTTATAGTTTGAGGAAGAAGAATGCCTCGCTAAAGTTTCACCCAACGTGTTTGCAATGTCAATTTTATCTGTTAAAACCTCGGGTCCATCTTTTAGATGATAAACACTAGAATTTCTGCCTTTACCCTTGATTCTCTGTACCATGTTCCACACCTTTGTCATTGGTGTACGTGAATTAATATTTGATACAAAGGTCTTCCAAGACTGGCGTTTACTTTGTTTAAAAGTACGTCGAGCCTTAGCATTATTTACTTTGAAATGATTAAAATTGTGAACAGTAGGATGGCGGCGAAAGTATTTCTCTGCCTTTTTCCTACACTTTCTAGCTTGTTTGCAATCATCAGTAAACCACGGTTTGCGAATATGTGGTTTAGCAGAAGCCTTAGGAATAGTTTCATCGGCGATATTCTTCAGTTTTTCAGAGAACAACTGAATCGGATCTGGGGCATTGAGAAAAGAGTCAGGCTGTAAGTTGTCAGCACACAGTGTCTGGAATAATGGCCAGTTAGCTTTATCAAAATTCCACCTTGTTGCAGGGGGTTCATCATTCGGATTTATAGCTGAAAGTATTGTGGGAAAATGGTCACTTCCACAAAGATCGTCGTGGACAGACCATTCGAATTCGTTATATATGTTTGCATCTGTGAGCGACAGATCGAGTGCAGAATAGGTTCCAAAACCAGGGTGTAAATATGTGACAGATCCATCATTAAATATGCACAAATTATTATTTGCAATGAAATCTTCAAGAATTTTACCTTTATTGTTGGTATCGGCACTTCCCCACAAAGGGTTATGGGCATTAAGATCACCCATGATTATGCATGGTTTAGGAAGCTGGTCGAATAGATCCTGAAGATCGGACTGCTGAAGAGCTGAAGAAGGAGAGATGTACAAAGAACAAAGCGTAAAGGTTATCTGCAAAGTAAGCCGGACCGCAACAGCCTGAAGGTTACTTTTAAGGGGAACTGAGCTATGGATTACATCATGCCTCACAAGAATAGAAGCACCGCCAGTGGCTGTATCACCTTCAGGTGAGAATGAATGAAATGAATTATACTGGCGCAATTCAAATTTATCAGTACTTTTCAGATAAGTCTCTTGTAAACTAAACGCCGATGGTGTATAATCTTGTGATAATAATTGTAGGTCGTTAAAATTGTTCCTAAGGCCTCTGCAATTGCATTGTACTAATGTCATAAAAATATCTAGGGAGGTTCAACTGGAGACCGTGCGTGTTTGGTAGCGCCACTCCTGCACCCTGTTTGTGAAGGAGTGATCTCCATGTCAAGCGCTTCAAACTGATTTTGAACCGTCACTGATGGTGACTCTTCTAAATGTTGAAGAGCTCTGGTCTTTTTCCTCATTTTTTTCTTTTCTTTGCTAGATATATGATCAACGCCTTTTGTCGCCTGTGTTGAATTCATGGCTTCTGGCTGAGATTCTGTCTGGGACGATGAGGAGCGTTGAGACTCATGTGATAGTGGAGGATTGTCATCCAAGGTTATCTGAGTTGCATTCACCCAAGATATTAAAGTCTGACAGGATGTTGAAACTGATTTCTTACCAGATTTTGGAGCAGACGAAGAAACTGTAGCTGAATATGTTTGACCAGTAGAAGATTTAGATGGAGTATTTACTAATTTCTTTGCCTCAAAATAAGAGATGTTATTTGCGTATTTGATGTTTAGAACTTGGCTTTCATATTCAAACATTGGGCAAGATTTAGACGAAGCCAGATGTTCACCACTGCAGTTGGCGCACTTGATGGTATCAGTGCAATCAGTACTCTCATGAGGTCCACTGCAACGTGAGCATACAGACTGGCCTGTGCAAGATCTTGCACCGTGTCCAAACTTTTGGCATTTGTAACACCGGAGTGGATTTGGTACATAGACTTCCACTCCGATATTACAGTATCCTGCTTTAACAGATTTAGGGAGTACTGTCATACAAAAAGTGAAAAGGTAGGTGTTAGTTTTGACCACATTTGAATCCTGTTTCCTGATGAAACGCTTCACACCTTGGTCTTTCAACTCGGCCACAATTTCTTCTTCCGATATGTCTGACAAACAATGAGACCTGTCTCTAACAATTCCTCTACAAGTATTCAGTGTCTTATGAACGGAGACAACAACCTGTTTGTTAACAAAATGCTGCAAGCCCAGCAGATTGACAGATTGTTGTCGTCGTATACATTCTACCAAGAGCGAACCATTTCTGAGGCGAGTGACATTCTTTACCTCTCCGCAGACACCCTGGATGCCCTTGGAAACAGCAAAAGGGTTTATATTAAGTGGACTCCCATCATCAGTTGCAATAACCAAAAACCTTGGCCAAGAATCATTCACTGAAGGGGATACCTCCTCATCGGATGACGAAGAAAGATGTCTCCGCTTGTACGTCTTTGATGAACCAGAATGCATATTTAGAGCCATGGTATTAGAATATTATTCGACAGCCCTGCTCCCCACCCGCCATCGAGTGTCAACATGGACGATGCTGCAGCGGAAACCAGACTGCAGCACCAGGGTTACAGGGATGTTATACTCCAGAAATAAGGACATAAATAGCTAAGAAATCTAAAAGATGAAATGCCAGGCTGGTTCGGCCCATGACATAAGTCCTCAGAAACTCAGAACTTAGAGGTCCATACCACCAGATTGGCCCATGAGCCACCGCCCTCTGGCATTAGACTCTAGGCAATTAAATGTAACAAAAGATTTTTATATTGAAATTGATAATCACAAGAACCAATACCCAATATGTTGAATGTGCAAAAAGTGAGCTATGAACAGGGCTTGGCATGACCAGCCGATTAATAGAACCAGGCCCATTCTACCACCCGTCTAGGTGAAGTCAGGGCCAAAGTGGTGTGTTAGGCAATAGGAACACGGTTCCAGGCCCCTATTGCCCTCAACCACCAGGATCCCCTCTTCCACCGACACAGGGCCGCAACCCACGGCTAACAGGTTGGTGGACCAAATACACCCCCGGGTCCACAACGGGGGTGTTGGCGAGCTCTTGGCATTACCCAGCACCCACCACGAGGAGGTGGCTCGCCACGGGTGCCCATTACAATCAGGATCAGGGTGTTCCACAAGGCAGTATTCTGTCAGTCACACTTTTTAGCATCAAGATAAATAGTTTATCAAAAGTTTTAAACGATTCAATTGATGGATCGTTATTTGTGGATAATTTTAACATTTCTTGTCGTGGTAAAAATATGCATACTATTGGACGGCAACTGCAGCTGTGCTTAAATAAAATAAATAAATGGTGTCTTGAAAACGGCTTTAAATTTTCTAAATCCAAAACTAATTGTATACACTTTTGTAGAAAATATAAACCGCATAAAGATCCTGAACTGTTTCTAAATGGATCTCCCATAAAAGTTGTAAAGGAGGCCAAGTTCTTGGGAATAATTTTTGACTCGCATTTAACCTTTCTACCACATATCAAATCCTTCAAAACTAAATGCCTGAGGGCACTTGACTTGTTGAAAGTGGTTTCAAATTCTAGGTGGGGAGGGGATCAAGCTACCCCCCTGCAGCTCTATCGATCACTGATCCGGTCAAAACTTGATTATGGCTCCATTGTATATGGTGGAGCCTGTGAAAGCAACCTAAAACTTTTAGATTCTGTTCATCACCAAGGTCTAAGACTTTGTCTTGGCTCATTTCGAACTTCACCTGTTGACAGTCTGTACGTTGAGGCTGATGAGCCATCTCTTGAGCAGCGACGTGTAAAACTAGCTTTACAGTATGTAACAAAATTATATTCTAGTGAGTCAAACCCTGCATATAACTGTGTTTTCAGTTCTCTGTATGAGGATGTATACAAAAAGAAATCTTCTCTTGTTCCGCCTCTTGGTTTAAGAATTAAACCCTTTCTTTCTTCAGCCGGCATTGAGCTGGAATATATAGCTCCTTCCCGTCTTCTTTCTTCTCCTCCTTGGCAATTGGTTCGACCACAGGTTGACCTAACATTAACCACATTTAAAAAATGAATTGAATGAGACTGACATCCCAAATATGACATATGTTGCATTTGACCACTTTCTAAATGGCATCGTGTAATCATAGCTTTCGGCCGTGGGAGCCGTGCCAATTTACACTCATCAGAGAGGTACACAAGGTACGCAGTCTAGACTACCAGTTGTACCTGATTCTTCAACAAAGCAAAGTGGCAGAGCCCCAAAAGGGTCTGAAAACAGAATTAAGCTTTATAATAAATACGGATCACTTGAGGACATGGACGTGTCCAAAAACGTCCAATCAAGGGCACACAGCTTGTCGCCCTCAAAAAAAGTACGGGGTAGATCGCCAATCAACCCGCCCAAACGATAATCCATTGCAAAAATATTGTACAGTGGAACTGTAGAGGCCTAAGGACCAATTTCAACGAGTTACAGCTACTTGTCCAGGATTTTGCACCATCCGCTTTCTGTCTCCAGGAAACCTATCTGAAGGAGACAGACGCTTTTGATCTACATCAGTTCACTTCATGTAATTGTTTTTCACCTCCAGGTGATAGGGCCACTGGATGGTCTTCAATTCTTGTAAAACAGGATGTTATCCATAGTCCCGTAACACTCACAACTAGTCTCCAAGCTGTTGCAGTGAGACTAACTCTTCACGTTACCTTTACACTATGCTCTTTATATACTTCACCTTCTTCAGCACTCCAGCAGTCTGATCTTCAAGCTCTCTATGACCAACTTCCTAAACCTTGTATTTTAATGGGTGATCTCAATGGACATAACCAAATTTGGGGTGGTACAAACACAAACTCTAAAGGTAAAATACTGGAAGATTTTATAGCCAATAATGACTTGTGTATATACAATGATGATTCAAGCACTTATCTGCACCCTGCAACTGGCACCTACTCTTCTCTGGATCTGTCTCTTGCAGACCCTTCTCTACTTAATGAATTTGAGTGGTCAGTCCACAATGACCTCTGTGGAAGTGACCACTTTCCAACTATCTTAACAGCAACTAATCCATCTGATTCTCCATCTTATACAAGATGGAATTTTTCCAAGGCAGACTGGTCGTTATTTAAAACGTTATGCACATCTAAACTACGGCCGCAGTGTTTCAGTGAAGTAACTGATCCCCTCGGCTTTTTTCTGACACTTTAAATAAAATAGCTGATGAGTGTATACCAAGGTCTTCTACTGCTCCACATGTACGGAAACCATGGTTCAATTCCGATTGTAGGCAAGCCAGAAAAGCGAGGAAAAAGGCGGAAAATTATTTCCGCTATCATCCAACTGTCCACAACTTGAATAAGTTTAAAATCCTCAATGCGAAAGCCCGTCGTACCTTCAAACAAAACAAACGGCAATCTTGGAGGAACTACGTTTCCAGGATTAATTCGCGCACGCCAATGTCCAAGGTATGGAACATGGTTCAAAGAATTAAAGGTAAAGGTTCTAAATCTTCAGTTCACCATCTGAAAGATGGTGATAATTTAATTACTGACAAGTCTCATATTGCAAATAAAATTGGCGATACACTTGCCAAAGATTCTTCATCGGCAAATTATGTCCCTGAGTTTCAGAGATATCAGAAACAACAGGATAAGAAAAAACTTAATTTCGAATCAAATAATGGTGAAGATTATAATGAAGTTTTCTCATTACATGAGTTATATACAGCTCTTGACCAAGCTCATGACACTGCAGCAGGTGATGACAATATTCATTATCAGCTACTGAAACATTTGCCTGAACCATGTCTGGTCACACTTTTAGATATATTTGACAAAATATGGACGTCTGGAGCATTTCCTCCTTCGTGGCGTAATGCCATTGTAGTCCCAATACCAAAACCTGGCAGGGATCATACAGATCCGTCGAATTACAGACCGATATCTCTCACTAGCTGTGTCTGTAAAACCATGGAACGTATGGTGAATAATAGATTAGTTTGGTATCTTGAAACCAATAATCTCATTACAAATATTCAGTGTGGTTTCAGGAAAAATCGCAGTACCATTGATCATTTGGTACGCTTAGAATCCTTCGTGAAAAATGCAATCGTAAATAAACAACATACATGAATTTGGATTGAGAGGTCGTTTGCCTCTTTTTATATCAGAGTTTTTAAAAGACAGGCAATTTCAAGTCCGAGTAGGTTCTACCCTGTCTGATCATTACAGTCAGGATCAGGGTGTCCCTCAAGGTAGTGTTTTGTCTGTCACTTTGTTTAGTATTAAGATCAACAGTTTATCCAAGGTTTTAAATGATTCAATTGATGGATCATTATTTGGGGATGATTTTAATATTTCTTGTCGTGGTAAAAATATGCACAGTATTGAAAGACAACTGCAGTTATGTTTGAACAAAATAAATAACTGGTGTCTTGAAAATGGCTTCAAATTTTCTAAATCCAAAACTAATTGCAAACATTTTTGTAGAAAATATAAGCCGCATAAGGACGCTGAACTATCTTTAAATGACACTCCCATCAAGGTTGTAAAGGAGGCCAAGTTCCTGGGTTTAATTTTCGATTCTCATTTAACCTTCTTGCCACACATTAAATCCCTTAAAGCTAAATGTCTGAAGGCACTAGATTTGTTAAAGGTTGTTTGAAATTCAAAGTGGGGAGGGGATCAAGTTACCCTCCTTCACTTATACAGATCATTGGTACGATCTAAACTTGATTATGGCTCCATTGTGTATGGTGGAGCCTGTAAAAGCAGCCTCAAACTATTAGATTCTGTCCATCACCAAGGTCTAAGACTTTGTCTTGGATCTTTTAGAACCTCACCTGTTGACAGTCTCTATGTTGAGGCTGATGAATCATCTCTTTCACAACACTGTATAAAACTGTCTTTACAATACATTACTAAATTACATTCTAATAAATCTAACCCAGCTTATGACTGTGTGTTCAATCCGGTTTATGAAAATTTGTATGACAAGAGGTCTTCTCTTGTTCCACCTCTAGGACACAGAATTAAACCCTTTCTTTCTTCGGCCAGAATTGAGCTGGAAAACATAGCTCCTTCCCGTCTCCTTTCTTCTCCTCCTTGGCAGTTGGTTAGGCCACAAGTTGACCTAACATTAACGTCATTTAAAAAATCAGAAACTAATGAATTACAATATAAACAAGAATATAATCAATTAAAACATAAATATAGCAATCACAAACCCTTATTTACAGATGGATCCAAGGACGGTGGTGCAGTAGCTTGTGCCACTGTCATTGGATTGAGAACAATATCTCCTTATTCCATACTCAGATTATAAAGCTGCAATAAGATCTTATATCCGTGATCTAATGCAGAAGAAGTGGGACACTCAAGTAGGTATCAATAAATTACATGAAATAAAACCTTATATCGGTTATACTTACTTGGGTTGTCAGTCCAGATTTGAAGAGGTCATTATGCGACGATGTCGCATTGGCCATACGAGGTATACTCACGAGTATCTATTAAAAGGTGAAGATCCTCCGTTTTGTATCCCTTGTGATGAAAGAATCACAGTCAAGCATGTCCTGCTTGACTGTGTTGAATATTCCATCACAAGGAATAAATATTTTAATTCACGAACTTTGAAGGATATTTTTATTTCTGTTACCTCTCATTTAATTTTTGGGCACCCGTGAACGGCCACCTCCTCGTGGTGGGTGCTGGGTCACGCCAAGAGCCGTTCAAAGCCCCGTGTGGACCCGGGTCAACTAGGTCCATAGCACCCCATTGCTGGTTGCAAGGAGCAACCGAATTGGGCAACCTGTTTGCCGTGGGTTGCGTCCCGTGTCGGTGGAAGACGGTAGTCTGGTGGTTGAGGGCAGCAGGAGCCTGAACCGTGTTCCTGTTGCCCAACACACCACTTCGGCCCTTACTTCACCCAGACGGGTGGTAGAATCGGCCCGATTCTATCAATCGGCTGGTCACGCCAAGCCCTGTGTGTATGGACTATACTTATTTGTCATCACACAATTTGGATTTGTTCATGTTAACCATTGGGTCTTGTTGAAATTGTTCATAACAGATGTTTAAACTTTTGAACAATGATGTTTTGCACATTGCCTAGAGTCCTAAGCCAGAAGGCGGTGGCTCATGGGCCAATCTGGTGGATTTGTTAATTGTAACTCTTCTGCTGGAGTATATCATCCGAGTATCCTTGGTGCTGCAAGCTGGAGATCCGCTTGCTCTAGCATTGTCCCTGTGATACTCCATGGTGGGTGGGGAGCTCGGATGATGAAATGGAAAAACAATAACCATGGCGTATGAAACCCCCTACAAAAAAACAAAACGTCTCCTTGAAGAAGATCATACTGATACTGACCTTAGACTGTCCAATCCTACTGAATACTGGCCACGTTTTCTAGTTGTTGAGACTGAAGATAGAACACCCTTGAAATTAAACCCTTTTGCTGTGTCGAAGGGTATCCAAGGCATTGCTGGGGACGTAAAAAATATCAGAAGATTACGTTCTGGTGCACTCTTGATTGAGTGTACCAAAAAGCAACAGTCAACAAACCTGTTAAACACTAAGACATTTGTCGGCATTCCCGTCACAATCACGGCACACAAAACACTCAACACGAGTAAGGGAATTGTACGGGACCGCGATATATTACTCGCTGACATGTCAGAATTAGATATTGCCTCTTAAATGAAAGATCAGGGTGTTCTTTATGTGAAACGATTCTCAACTCGTAAAAATAATGAAACTGTCACAACCAACACTTATCTGTTTTCCTTTTCCCTACCTTCTGCTCCAAGATCACTCAAGGCCGGCTATTGCAATCTAAATGTTGACACGTACATTCCGAATCCTCTCAGATGCTTCAAATGCCAAAAATTCGGACATGGTGTAAATTCTTGTACATTATCCGTTGTGTGTGCTCGCTGTGGTGAAAAGACACACACAACAGAGGACTGTGACAGTTCTGTTACAAAATGCACCAACTGCTCAGGGAATCATCCGTCTTATTCTAAAGAGTGTCCTGTTTGGAAACAGCAAATGGCAATAAATAAATTAAAGTTTACACAAAACATCAGCTTTGCTGAAGCAAAGAGACAAGTATTAAGCTTAGAAAAAACAGAAAGCTATGCTTCCATTGCCAGAAGAGCGCCAGAAACAGCAACTAGAGTACCTACAGTATCCACTAGCTGTCAGACAAACTTGACTTGGGTCAAAACGGATTCCCCAAACCTTTTCTCACCCGCTACATCTACTCAAACACGAGAATCACTTACTGGTACGTCCCAAATACAATTAGAAACATCCCCTGATCTAGAACCATCTTCTCTGTCATCGACAAAGTCTCAGCAAAGTCTCAGTAAAATTAAAGGTAAACAGCAAGATTCTTCAAAGAAACTGAGTGGGAGAGCCCCGAAAGGGTCACAAAATAAAATTCAGTTATTCAATAAATACGGATCGCTTGAGGATATGGACGTGTGTGAAAACGTCCATTCTAGGGCTCACAGCTTGTCGCCCACCAAAAAAGTGCGGGGTAGATCCCCAAAAAACCCCCCAAAAAGATAGGTTATCAGAATAATCTTTTACAGTGGAATTGTAGAGGTCTAAGGACTAATTTTAATGAGTTGCAGCTCTTAGTCCAGGATTTAACACCATCAGCTTTCTGTCTGCAGGAGACCTATTTAAAACAGACAGATACTTTTGACCTGCGTCATTACAAGGCATATCATTGTTTTTCACCTCCGGGTGACAGGGCCACGGGAGGGTCTTCCATCCTAGTCAAACAGAATATTATCCATAGCCCTGTTTCACTTACTACTGATCTTCAGGCCGTCGCAGTGCGACTAACTTTGCATGTTGCGTTTACATTATGCTCTCTCTATATTTCTCCGTCATCAACGTTTCACAAAACCGATCTTCAAGTGCTGTATGATCAACTCCCGAAGCCCTGTATCATAATGGGAGATCTGAATGGACACAAACCGCTCTGGGGTAGTGTAACTACAAACACTAAAGGTAAATTGTTGGAGGACTTTTGTTCTGACAATGATTTATGCATTTATAATGATGGTTCCAACACATATTTACACCCTGGGACAGGGACTTATTCTGCTCTCGATTTGTCACTTACAAATTCAGAACTACTAAATGAATTTGAATGGTCGGTCCACGATGACCTCTGTGGAAGTGACCATTTTCCTACTATATTAAAAGCTGTAACTCCATCTGATGTACCTCCATCATCAAGGAGGAATTTTAAAAAGGCTAACTGGGCTTTATATGAAACATTGTGTGCTGAAAAACTTCAACTCGAACGTTTTATTGACGCTCCTGATGCTATTCAATGTTTTTGTGAGGAACTGAATTCCATAGCTGATGAGTGTATACCAAAGTCCTCTGCACCTCCACATATTCGAAAACCATGGTTCAGCGATGACTGCAAACAAGCTAGGAAGGCAAGGAAAAAAGCAGAACATTATTTCCGTCGCCATCCTATGGTACATAGTTTAAATAAATTTAAAATTTTAAATGCTAAAGCACGGCGTACTTTTAAACAGAACAAACGCCAATCTTGGCAAAATTATGTATCCAAAATAAATTCTCGGACACCCATGTCCAAGGTATGGAACATGGTCCAGAAAATTAAAGGTAAAGGTACTAAATCTACTGTCCATCATCTTAAACATGGATATCAATTACTTACTGATAAATCAGATATTGCTAATAAACTGGGTGAAACCCTCGCAAAACATTTTTCCTCTTTTAATTATGTACCAAAATTCCAGCAATATCAGAAGCAACAAGAAAAGAAAACTATTACTTTCAGTTCAGATAATGGGGAAGATTATAATGAAACATTTTCTATTCATGAACTCCATACTGCTCTTGATCAAGCTCATGACACTGCTACAGGAGCTGATAACATACATTATCAACTCCTTAAACACTTACCGGAGTCCTGTTTAGAGACGCTCTTATATATTTTTGATGATATTTGGACTTGAGGTAAATTTCCTTCTTCATGGCGTGACGCTATAGTAGTACCAATACCTAAACCTGGACGTGATCATACGGATCCATCTAATTATCGTCCGATTTCTTTAACTAGCTGTGTTTGCAAGACCATGGAACGCATGATAAATAATCGACTTGTTTGGTACTTGGAAACAAATAACCTTATAACTGATATACAGTGTGGTTTCCGGAAAAACAGAAATACTGTCGATCACTTAGTGCGTTTAGAATCATTTGTTAAAAACGCACTAATTAATAAACAACATGCTGTGTCTATCTTTTTTGATCTTGAAAAAGCATATGACACAACCTGGAAATATGGTATTTTACGAGACTTACATGACTTCGGCTTGCGAGGTCGTATACCTCAATTTATAGCCAACTTTTTAAATGACAGACAGTTTCAAGTTCGAGTGGGTTCTACGCTGTTTGATCATTACAATCAGGATCAGGGTGTTCCACAAGGCAGTATTCTGTCTGTCACACTTTTTAGCATCAATATAAATAGTTTATCAAAAGTTTTAAACGATTCAATTGATGGATCGTTATTTTTGGATGATTTTAATATTTCTTGTCGTGGGAAAATATGCATACCATTGAACGGCAACTGCAGCTTTGTTTAAATAAAATAAATAAATGGTGTCTTGAAAACGGCTTTAAATTTTCTAAATTCAAAACAAGTTGTATACATTTTTGCAGAAAATATAAACCACATAAGGACCCAGAACTATCTCTAGATGGCACTCCCATCAAAGTTGTAAAGGAGGCCAAGTTCTTGGGACTTGTTTTTGATTCACATTTGACCTTTTTGCCCCATATTAAATCCCTTAAAACCAAATGCTTGAAGGCACTCGATTTATTAAAGGCTGTTTCTAATTCAAAGTGGGGAGGGGATCAGACTACCCTCCTTCACTTGTATAGATCACTCATCCGCTCAAAACTTGATTATGGCTCAATCGTTTATGGTGGAGCCTGTAAAAGCAACCTGAAACTATTAGATTCTGTCCATCACCAAGGTCTAAGACTTTGTCTTGGTTCCTTCAGAACCTCACCTATTGACAGTCTCTACGTTGAGGCCGATGAACTATCTCTTGAGCAGCGACGTATTAAGTTAGCTTTACAATACATTACTAAATTATACTCTAATAAATCTAACCCTGCATATAACTGTGTTTTCAATCCCCTTTACGAGGATTTATGCAATAAAAAATCTTCTGTTGTTCCACCTCTAGGACACAGAATTAAACCATTTCTTGCTGCTGCCGGCATTGAGCTGGAAAATATAGCTCCTTCCCGTCTTCTCTCTTCTCCTCCTTGGCAGTTGGTTAGGCCCCAAGTGGACCTAACACTGACCACATTTAAAAAATCAGAAACCAATGAATTACAGTATAAACAAGAATATAATGAATTGAAACATAAATATAGCAGTTATTAATCCTTATTTACAGATGGGTCCAAGGACGGTGGTGCAGTAGCTTGTGCCACTGTCATTGGATCCAGAACAATATCTTCTAGATTACCAGACAACAGTTCTATTTTTACCGCTGAGGCTAACGCCATATTAACAGCTCTTAAATATATTGAAAGACGCCATAAACATAAACAATATATAATCTATTCCGACTCTCTTTCTTGCCTTCAGGCTATTAAAATTTTTCTTGTAAACATCCACTTTTAATAGAAATTATTGAATTATATAATGATCTTGCTACTGGCCAATACGATATCGTCTTCTGTTGGTTACCCAGCCACGTGGGCATTTCCGGTAACGCAATGGCCGATCTTGCTGCTAAGGCAGCACTCAACAAATCTGTGACACCACTTCTTATTCCTTATTCTGACTACAAAGCTAGCATTAGAGCTTACACTCGTGATCTGATGCAGAAGAAGTGGGACACCCAAGTAGGTATAAATAAACTACATGAAAAAAAACCGTATATTGGTTATACATACTTGGGTTGTCAGTCCAGATTTGAAGAAGTCATTTTGCGACGATGTCGTATTGGCCATACAAGATACACTCATGTATACCTTTTAAAAGGTGAGGATCCTCCGTTTTGTATCCCTTGTGATGAGAGAGTCACGGTCAAGCATATTCTGCTTGACTGTGTTGAATTCTCCATCACAAGGGATAAATTTTTCAATGTCAAAACTATCAAGGACCTTTTTAGCACTGTTAGTTGTCATTTAATCATTGGTTTTTTAAAAGAAATTGATTTTTTGGTGGAATTTTGAAAAGTATGTTCTGTAAATAGATCCATTTTAATGATTGGTAGTTTGAATTAGTAACTTGAATCGTTGGTGGCAGTACCCTCAAAGGGGGTTGAAGAATTGTAAAATTATTGTCCTCCTGAGAGGGTACGTAAGTCCACAAACATTCACAGTAAATTTAAGTCTACCAGGATTTTAATCGTAGCATTCATGTTCTTTTAATTTCGGCTAACTTTTCATACAATCGCCAGCAGCTGAGGGATGGTGTAAATCCAGCTAGGGACCATGCAGGTAGCAGAGGTACTGTAAGTCCCCATGGCCCCTAGTATGGTGATCTACCCTCTGTTGTTGGCGATCTATGGCCTGTTTTTATATTGTACTGTCCAAATAGTGATACTATTATTTTTTAAGTTTCCACACTAGTTGTAAAAATAACTGTGATAGTCTAGTGGTTTTACTGTCCTTCGTCGACAGGTCCTTCATAATATGGATATATATTCTTTTTGTCACGTATGTTCTCGTCACGATGTGGCTGCAATATTGCCGATGTGACGTTAAATTTTAACTCACTCACTCACTCATTTAATTTTTGCATTTTTAAAAGAATTAGATTTGCTAAATGAATTGTAAATAGATAAATATGTTATGCTTGGAAGTTTGAATTAGTAACTGAGATTGTTAGTGGCTGTATCCTCAAGGGGGGTTGAAGTACCGTAAAAGTATTATCCTCCTGAGAGGGTACGTAAGTCCCAAAACATTTGAAGTCAAATTTGATCTTCCATTTTGTCTTAGCCGTAGAATATGTGTCACTTGAATTTGTGGCTAATCTTGCATACAATCACCAGCAGCTGAGGGGATGATGTAAATCCAGCTAGGGACCATGCAGGTAGCAGAAGTATTGTAAGTCCCCATGGCCCCTAGTATGGTGATCTACCTTCAGTTGTTGGTGATCTATATAGCCTGTTTTTATATTGTATTGTCTGGATATTAGTTTTAACTTTTCACGCTAGTTTTATTTCTTATTATGGTATTCTAGTTGTTTTACTGTCCGTCGTCGACAGGTTTTTATCATATACATAGATTCCTTTTTTAAGAATGCTCTCGTCACGATATGGGTGCAATACTGCCGATGTGACGTTAAATGTTAACTCACTCACTCACTCACTCCTGTATATCACTTTGTATGATTTATGACAATCATTAAAAATATTAAGAAGTTTTTTAGTTCTGCTCTGGAAAAGAAGCCCAACCCTCCATTTTGAGACTACGTCCGAAACGTTTCCCTGGTAACCCAGAAAATAATAAATTACAAAAACCTGTGAATAGAAAAAGGCACCACTTTAGGTTCTGACTGAGATATCTACCAAGTTTTGAAAAAAAAATATTGAACGGATTTTGGCTTATGCTCCGGAAGTGAAACCCGCCGTCCATTAGACTAACACCAAAATGATCCATGGAAAAATTAAAAAAACAAACAAGATGCAAAAAACCTGTAAATAGAAAAAGGCACTAATGGAATATCTACCAAGTTTTTTTGCAGAAAAATAGTGAATAGTTTTTTAGCTATGCTTCCGAAACGAAGTCCACCCCAACATTAGACTAAGACCACAAGGTTCCATGAAAAAAAAACAAAAAAAAAACAAGTGAAAATGCCAAAACTATGTACATAGCAAAAAGCACAATCATATGTTCAGATTATTATATCTATCAATTTTGGTCCAAAAATATTGAACAGTTTTTGAGTCATGCTCTGGAAACAAAGTGATTACGAACGGCCGACGGACCGACGGACGGACAGACAGAAAGACGAGGCGTCGACTATATCCCCCCGCATTACATACCTGGTGATAAAAAGTAACCCTTCATTAGTTTTCAATGAAAAAATGTACATCTCTGACCACGGTTTTGCCATTAGACTTGCAGTGTAGCGATGTCATAGCAAAGTGACTTTATCAGGCTTTTGACATCAAAGCATTGTTATGTCATATAAATGAGGATGTCAGGTCAACGTTTTCTACTTTTGGTCAAAACGATGTCAAACAGGAAATATCGATTGATCTCACAAAAAGAAATATCGCCTATGGAACACATGTTTGGATAATAAAATGACACAGAGGTGCAATGTTAAACCAACACCAGAGAGAGAGAGAGAGAGAGAGAGAGAGAGAGAGAGAGAGAGAGAGAGAGAGAGAGAGAGAGAGAGAGAGAGAGAGAGAGAGAGAGAGAGAGAGAGAGAGAGAGAGAGAGAGAGAGAGAGACATAATATATACATTATCATTCGTTTACAAACTAGCATGGGCAATAAAAAACACACATGTACAAATAACGTGTTGCATATAAATCATAACAAAAAACAGAGCTCGAGGTTGTCTGATGGAATACACAAACGATGTCACTCTAGGTTTACGTCTCTATACAGCTGTCGCCTTTTCAATACACATACAGAACTGGTCTTGGTGTTAATGTCTCTGAGATCCCGATAGCAACGGTGGGATGTAATGGGGTGTGTGAGGTGCAGTCTTCCACTTTAATCATTTTAGCTGATCTATTTTCATTTGGATATTGCAACAAAATGTTCATCCACGTCCTCTTCTTCATGAACACATTTATTCGTCCCCGCGGCCGCGCGGCGGCGGCGGGTGGTTCTCGGCTGACGGCTGAGTGTAGCAGATGTTTATACTCCTTAACATTGCCACGGGTTGTCCTCGTCGTGTTGACCATATTTTGATGTGATGTGAACCACAACCTCTTCCACATTTCATCTCATATCACTTTTGGGTGTAATTGAAATTATATATCATGCTCTTGCTTAAACTTCCCCTATGTTACAGAAAGAAAACCACTGGACCAAGTAGCGACATCCTCAGTGCTAATCATTTCTGCTTCTGTAGTTGGCAGTCTGGTTCTAATCGTCGTCGTCGTCATCGTCATCGTGTTTGTCGTGAAGGGAAAGGTAAATCGAATTAAACAACGCTCGTCAGTTCAATCTTGTCCAGGTCCAGGTCGATCCCACAAGGCAGATGTGATCGATGCAGGAGGTTATGCAAGTGTCGCAGATGTCGTCACTAACGGTGAACACACATGTCCTTGGCCACCAAGGGGTGAATCTAATGAATTATCTCCACCATCTGCAGATAGGCCTAAGAAGGAGATAGGTGTCATTGTACAGAAGATTGTCCCAGAATATGATCAAACATCTGTTAATGAACTGTACGCCTCTGTGAAAAAGCTTGAGTATACGACAACAAAGAGTGATACTACATCAGTATGATAAGTCATCATTTTATTGCATCAACAGTATGATTTGTTCTGTTTCAAGTTTCGGAATTCAATTAAATTTCACTCTAGTTCATCTTTTTGCTACTGAATTGATGGGCGGTGAGGTAGCCTAGTGGTTAGAAGTTTTTTCGTCACTCTGAAGACCAGGGTTCGATTCCCCCAAATCTGAGAAGCCCGTTTCTGGTGTCGCCCGCAGTGATATTGCTGGAATATTGCGAGGTTAGATAGGGACATGGTTTCATTACTCTGTAGGTATAGTCATGGAATGAAAAGCCACACCGTGTAAGATTGTAGGTACAGTGAAATACGTTGGGAATTCCTCATGATGTAAATAATGTCAGTTATTCTGGTTACCAATACTTGGCCATATACATGGGTCAGATTGTTTCTTCATTGTGCAGGTGTACATATGTAGGTGTAGATATATGTCATGTGTTGTCAGTATAGACTACACACTAACCAGAGACCCCAATGCTGTGATCAGGGGTGACTTCATGAATCGTGTGGTTAGGTTCGTTGATTGCCAGCCAAAGTAGCGGACAGCTGTTGTTTTCGTAATATCAGTTAACTGGATAGATAACCGGTATCAGGGTAAAAACAATGAACGCACGACCTGCTCTTTTGTAGTTTTATAGTCTGTGATTGTCCGTCACAGCACCTTGCACAACATCTGATATTGGTAATGAACACCAGTGAAGAAGATATAAGTGTCTGAAGTGGGATGGTCCTTAGCAATACATACAAACGTAAGAGTTGGGGATGCATCTGTGTTGGGTGTATAGTGGGGTGGGGGTGGATAGTGAGTCTTTACGCAAGACAGGACACGTTCTTGGAAGGAACCAATTTACGTTGTTTAAACAGTATACGTTTTGTGTCGCTCGCGTCATACTTAGGGAATAGCTATTTCGTTACGAACTACGAAAATATACTGAACCGCAAAAGAAACGCAAGTTCATTTTATTGCAAATATTCAGCTCAATACTTTTCTCGCAGTAAAGCATATTAAACTATTATCAAACCACGGTCGCCACGATGACTTTAATGTTGTTTCCGTTTTTTCTTGGTGAAATTGCGCAAACGCGACCTTAGTGATGCATTTTTGCTTTTTGCATGACGTTTTCATGCTGCTCACAAAACATGTGCTTTTCGTGCTTGATGGGCCCTTTATAAGGTACGCCATTCAGAAACATCGCACATTACCAAATGCAACGAGAGATAGCTGAGAAAAGATGCCAAGTCTAACTCAGCAGCAAAGAGGGATCGCCATTGGGATGCTGTAGGCCGGATCCACAGCAACTGCGGTCGCCAGGCACTTCCAGTGTCACATTGAGACAATCACAAGGCTCTCGGTAAGGCATCAACAGACGGGAAATGTTCAGGATCGACCAAGATCTGGACGGCCGAGAATAACAACGCCAGCTCAAGATGGCCACATCCGGGTTACTCACCTTCGTAACCGACAACAAAAAGCGACGCAGACGGCTTCAACCATCCAAGGACCACGTCACCACATCTCTGCAGACACCGTTCGTCGTCGACTGAGGGCAGCAGGCATCATATGTCGACGTCCTTACGCCGATTTTAGTGTCACCACCAGCAACGCTTGCAGTGGGCCAGACAGCATCAACGATGGCGGCATCAACAATGGCAGCAAGTGTTGTTTTCTGACGAATCCAGGTTCAACATGTCTCACGCCGACGGCCGAGTACGTTTATGGAGACGACGTAATGAACCTTAGGCCAACTGCTGCGTTGTGAAGGCTGACCGCTAGGGAGGAGGAAGTCTGATGGTCTGGGGAGGCTTCAGCTACCACCACGGAACACCACCTGTGTTTCGTCAACGTGTGACTGCTGTCGTTTACAGAGATCAAGTTCCCCAACAACACGTTGTACCCCTTTTCCAAGCACAGCGTCCACTCCAAATCTTCCAGCAAGACAATGCTCATTCCTCACACGGCACGGGTCTCCATGGACTTTCTGAGAGCAAACAACATTCATGTGCTGCCCTGGCATTCTCTATCCCCCGATATGGCACCGATAGAACACGTGCGGGAAGAAACTGGAAGAAGAATGCACACAGCTGGTCCACCTCAGAACCTGAGGGATTCGGAAGCACGGTTTACAAGGGAATGGAATCAACTGCCACAAGCCTTCTTCCAGAGACTTGTTGACTCGATTAGACGTCGCTGCACTGCCTGTGTCGACAGCAATGGCGGTCACACGCGTTACTGATTACGAGACTCTGTTTTGTCATTTTTACTGTTCATGGGTGCTGAATGTTTTGTTAACAGAGATGAATTTTCCATCAGAAATCATGCACCATTTCATCAACAATCATGTGTCTGTTGTTGTTTTTCAATTAATTAAGGTTATGAGTACCCAAGATAGCAGTGTAAGATTTTTGAAAACCGACTTGCGTTTCTTTTGCGGTTTAGTATAGTTCCTATAAAGTGCCTGCAACAATTACTAGAGCTTGTAGTATTCAACGACTAAAAGGATGGGGTGGCAGCTGTGACGGTTTTGCTGAGCGTGTATCTCAGTGATATACATTAAGCGATGTCTACTTTTTTCTTACGGACTGGGCAGACCAATACTTGAATATTGTGTGTTGGGGAGATTCCTGCAGTACAGCTTAACACTTTCCACTGTAAACGATTTGATTCCAGGAAGAGACGAAATCTCCAGAACAATGGATCTGGATGTCAAACACCTGCTCCTAACATCCTAACACAAGTATCACTCTTTCGTAATTACTGTCTTGCCTGTGCTTCAAAATCAACTTATTATATATTTGCAGAAATGCACGAGAGATGGGATATGATATTGCAATATGAAGCAATTTAGTTAGGCTCCACGTGTGTGTGTTAGCTCGGCATGTCATCTCTTTGTATGTGTCAGACATATGTAGCAGGTTTACATTTAGTGGTATATATACTGAGTTGATTCCGTTGAAGGTTACTATGGGTGTCCATGTGCGATGCTTAAGAGGTAGAGTACTTTAGTGTTTACTCCTCTCTCCACACTCAACCTCTACATGTTTACTGTCGTCCATTAGGCAACTATACCTGGAACAGAATGGATCATGGCCCTCTTAAATCTGGAGATTCGGAACGACTTCATCAGTGTTGAAACTTGTGAGCCAACCCACCCGACTAAATATATCCAGTGAATTATATCCGTTGAAGGTGTAAATTACTAAATGAATGACATTCTGCCATTATGCAATCCGAGTAGGAAACTTACGTATTTGTTTTGCAATCTACATTAATCATCATCAGTGGAACATGTTTGGATTTTTCTCCGCATGTTGGATTCCCTTCCTTTTAAGTGGCAGTCAAATGCATCCAGCGTTTTCCCTGTTCGAGTAGATTGATATGTCTGTTATGAGAATAGCTCTACCTCTTCGTAATAATCAAAGTCTGCCTGCGTTGACAACCCTTAACCCTTCAGGCGTACTCTCCTGGTTAGGGTAGGTTTGCTTTTGTTGGTATTGTTGTTGCTTGCTATTTTGATGTTGTTTTATGACAGTGTCTTAATACGTGCGTTAGCCGAGTAACCAGTAATCAGTCACATGTATTGTTATAGATATAACACACGTGATTATGCGAGCCATAACATTATTTAACGGGGGAATTTACATGTGGGAAGGTCCCGTGTGGACACGGGACAGAATGTGTCCACAGCACCCCATTGCTTGTCGTAAGAGGCGACTAAATTGGACAACCTGTTGGCCGTGGGTTGCGTCCCGTGTCGGTGGAGGACGGGAACCTGGTGGTTGAGGACATTTGGGCTTTTAACTGCTTTCCATTTGCCCAACACACCACTTTGGCCCTTACTTCACCTAGACGGGTGGTTGAATTGGCTCGATTCAACCAGCCGGCTGGTCATGCCAAGCCCTGTGCATGGATTATATATATATGTATGTCATTGCACAAATTTTATTTGGACTTTTAATTTCGGTCTTGGCTGAATTATTCATCGACTTTTCTGGTTTTGGAAAGTATTGAAAGTTCCGAATTTTGCCTAGAGTCTTATGCCCAGAAGCCGGTGGCCCATAGGCCAATCTGGTGGATTAATTCTTTGTAATTCTTCTACTGGAGTATATCATTCGGGTATCCTTGGTGCTGCAAGCTGGAGGCCCGCTTGCTTTAGCATTGTCCTTGTGATACTCCGTGGTGGGTGGGGAGCTCGGATGATGAACCATATTACACTAACTATGGCGTATGAAACCCCGACCAAAAAAACAAAACGTCCACTTGATATTGATCCTGATGATACTGACCATAGATCGTCTGCATCGATTGAATATTGGCCGCGTTTCGTTGTTTTCGAGACTCCTGACAAGACACCATTAAAGCTGAACCCCTTTGCTGTATCCAAGGGTATTCAAGGTATTGCTGGGGAGGTGAAAACCATTAGACGCTTGCGTTCGGGTGCCCTGTTAGTCGAATGCGGGAAAAAGCAACAAGCAACGAACCTGATGAACATGAAATCTTTCGTGGGCATTCCGGTCATGGTCTCTGCTCACAAGACCTTGAACACTAGTAAAGGTATCGTCAGAGATCGTGATCGATTGTTTGGTGATATGTCCGAAATTGACATTGCATCAAAAATGAAAGATCAAGGTGTGCTGTATGTGAAGCGCTTTTCAACCCGAAAAAAACAATGAAACATTCCAAACTAATACCTATCTGTTTTCTTTTTCATGTCCTAATGCTCCTAAATCAGTGAAGGCAGGCTATTGTAACATACAAGTTGATACCTACATCCCCAACCCGCTCAGGTGTTTTAAATGCCAGAAATATGGACATGGCGTGAATACTTGCACATTGTCTGTTGTGTGTGCTCATTGTGGGGAGGAGACAAACACAACAGAAGATTGTGACAGTGATTATAAAAAATGCACCAACTGTTCAGGCGACCATTCATCTTCTTCGAAACAGTGCCCTATTCAGACAGAACAAATGGAGATAAACAGAATAAATTTCACTCAAAATATCTCCTTTTCTGGGGCAAAAAACCTGGTAAAGACTTAATACTAATATGCAGGCTGTTGCTGTAAGAATTACCTTACATGTAGCGTTTACACTATGCTCTTTATATATTTCACCGTCTTCAGTGTTTGCCAAAACCGATCTTCAAGTTCTATATGACCAACTCCCGAAGCCCTGTATTATAATGGGAGATTTAAATGGGCACAACCCACTCTGGGGTAGTGTAACTACAAACACTAGAGGTAAATTGTTGGAGGACTATTGTTCTGACAATGATTTATGTATTTATAATGATGATTCCAACACATATTTACTCCCTGGGACAGGGACCTATTCTGCTCTTGACTTGTCATTGACAAATTCCGAACTACGAAATGAATTTGAATGGTCAGTCCATGATGACCTCTGTGGAAGTGACCATTTTCCTACTATATTAAAAGCTGTAACTCTATCCGATGTTCCTCCATCATCAAGACGAAATTTTAAAAAAGGCTAAATGGGCTTTATATAAAACACTGTGTGTTTAAAAACTTAAACATGAACGTTTTATTGACGTTCCAGATGCTATTAAATGCTTTTCTAATGAACTGAACTCCATAGCTGATGAGTGTGTAGTTCCACACATAAGAAAACCATGGTTCAACGATGCAAACAAGCTAGGAAGGCAAGGAAAAAGCAGAACATTATTTCCGTCGCCATCCTATGGTGCATAACTTAAATAAATTTTAAATTTTAAATGCTAAAGCACGGCGTACTTTCAAACAGAACAAACGTCAATCTTGGCAAAATAATGTATCCGAAATAAATTCTCGGACACCCATGTCCAAGGTATGGAACATGGTCCAGAAAATTAAAGGTAAAGGTACTAAATCTACTGTCCATCATCTTAAACATGGAGATCAGTCACTTCCTGATAAATCAGATATCGCAAATAAACTGGGCGAAACTCTCGCTAGACACTCTTCCTCATCTAATTATTTACCTCAATTCCAGCAGTATCAAAAACAAGAAGAAAAGAAAACTATTAATTTCAATTCTGATAATGGGGAAGATTATAATGAAACGTTTTCTATTCATGAACTCTATACTGCTCTTGATCAAGCTCATGACACTGCTACAGGAGCTGATAACATACATTATCAACATATGTCATATTTGGGATTTCACTTTCTTAGTAATCGTGTAATCATACATTATCAACTCCTGAAGCACTTACCGGAAACCTGTTTAGAGACGGTCTTATCAATTTTTGATGATATTTGGACTTCCGGGAAATTTCCTTCTTCATGGCGTGATGCCATAGTAGTACCAATACCTAAACCTGGACGTGATCACACGGATCCGTCCAATTACCGTCACAGTTTCATTAACTAGCTGTGCTTGCAAGACCATGGAACGCATGATAAATAATGGACTTGTTTGGTATTTGGAAACCAATAACCTAATAAGAGATATACAGTGTGGTTTCCGTAAAAATAGAAGTACTGTCGATCACTTAGTGCGACTGGAATCATTTGTGAAAAACGCACTAATTAATAAACAACATGCTGTGTCTATCTTTTCTGATCTTCAAAAAGCATATGATACAACCTGGAAATATGGCATTTTGAGAGATCTACATGATTTCGGTTTGCGAGGTCGTTTGCCTCAATTCAGAGCCAACTTTTTAAATGACAGACGATTTCAAGTCCGCGTAGGTTCTACCCTGTCTGATCATTACAATCAGGATCAGGGTGTTCCACAAGGCAGTATTTTGTAAGTCACACTTTTTAGTATCAAGATAAATAGTTTGTCAAAAAGTTTTAAACGATTCAATTGATGGGTCGTTATTTGTGGATGATTTTAATATTTCTTGTCGTGGTAAAAATATGCATACTATTGAACGGCAACTGCAGCTGTGTTTAAATAAAATAAATAAATGGTGTCTTAAAACGGCTTTAAATTTTCCAAATCCAAAACTAATTGTATACACTTTTGTAGAAAATATAAACCGCATAAAAATCCTGAACTGTTTCTAAATGGATCTCCCATAAAAGTTGTAAAGGAGGCCAAGTTCTTGGGAATAATTTTTGACTCGCATTTAACCTTTCTACCACATACCAAATCCCTCAAAACTAAATGCCTGAAGCCACTTGACTTCTTGAAAGTCGTTTCAAATTCTAAGTGGGGAGGGGATCCAGCTACCCTCCTGCAGCTTTATCCATCACTGATCCGGTCAAAACTTGATTATGGCTCCATTGTGTATGGTGGAGCCTGTAAAAGCAACCTCAAACTATTAGATTCTATCCACCACCAAGGTCTAAGACTTTGTCTTGGATCGTTTAGAACCTCACCTGTTGCCAGTCTCTATGTTGAGGCTGATGAATAATCTCTTTCACAAAGCCGTATAAAATTGTCTTTACAATACATTACTAAATTATATTCTAATAAATCTAACCCAGCCTATGACTGTGTGTTCAATCCGGTTTATGATACCTCTAGGACACAGAATTAAACCCTTGCTTTCTTCGGCCGGCATTGAGGTGGAACACATAGCTCCCTGCCGTCTCCTTTCTTCTCCTCCTTGGCAGTTGGTTAGGCCACAAGTTGACCTAACATTAACTTCATTTAAAAAATCAGAAACTAATGAATTACAGTATAAACAAGAATATAATCAATTAAAAACTAAATATAGCAATTATAAATCCTTATTTACAGATGGTTCCAAGGACGGTGGTGCAGTGGCTTGTGCCACTGTCATTGGATCGAGAACAATATCTTCTAGACGTCCAGATTACAGCTCTATTTTTACTGCAGAAGCAAACGCCATATTAACTACTCTTAAATATATTCAAAGACACCCTAAACATAAACAGTATATAATATATTGCGACTCTCTTTCTTTGCCTTCAGGCTATTAAACATATTTCTTGTAAACATTCGCTTTTAATTGAAATTATAGAACTGTATAACACTCTTGCTATTGGCCAATGCGACGTCGTCCTTTGTTGGTTACCTAGTCACGTAGGCATTTCTGGTAACACAATGGCCGATCTTGCGGCTAAAGCAGCACTCAACAAATCTGGTACACCATTTCTTATTCCATACTCAGATTATAAAGCTACTATAAGATCTGTCCTGCTTGACTGTGTTGAATATTCCATCACAATATATAAATATTTTAATTCACGAACTTTGAAGGATCTTTTTAATTCTGTTAGGTCTCATTTAATTATTACATTTTTAAAAGAATTAGATTTGCTAAATGAATTGTAAATAGATAAATAGTTTATGCTTGGAAGTTTGAATTAGTAACTTAGAGTGTTAGTGGCTGTATCCTCGAGGGGGGTTGAAGTACCGTAAAAGTATTGTCCTCCTGACAGGGTACGTAAGTCCCAAAACATTTGAAGTCAAATTTGATCTTCCATTTTGTCTTAGCCGTAGAATATGTGTCATTTTAATTTGTGGCTAATCTTGCATACAATCACCAGCAGCTGAGGGGATGATGTAAATCCAGCTAGGGGCCATGCAGGTAGCAGAAGTATTGTAAGTCCCCATGGCCCCTAGTATGGTGATCTACCTTCAGTTGTTGGTGATCTATATAGCCTGTTTTCATATTGTATTGTCTGAATAGGAATATTAGTTTTAACTTTTCACGCTAGTTTTATTTCTTATTGTGATATTCTAGTTGTTTTACTGTCCGTCGTCGACAGGTTTTTATCATATACATATAGATTCCTTTTTTAAGAATGCTCTCGTCACGATATGGCTGCAATACTGCCGATGTGACGTTAAATGTTAACTCACTCACTCAGATGTGGGAAGGTCTGGTGAATGAATATATGCAATAATTCCCATTAAGAGACGCTGGTATGGAACGAACATGATAATATGTAGCTAAAGTAATATGCTCACTAATACGCCACGAGCTATTTGGATTCTGAATTAGAGTTTTCGGTATCGCGGGGTTTAGCGGATCTATGCTGGTTGTTACATGCGTCGTAATGCAAATTTGCCTGAAGCCATGAAATCCTTATAATAAAATCAATAACTGAATTAGTTCGAGACTCAATTATCTGTTTACATGTTTTAACGTGAAGGATCAAACGAAAACTCTCTATAAATAAAATCGAACGTTTCATGGAAACTAGTACACTGCACCTCACGTTTTCTGTTTTGGTGGAGTTTTCTTTTTCATTAATTTTTAATCACTTATCATACTGCACTATATACTAAACCACATGAGACTGTCTTCGAACTCAATACATGACATTGTCTGCACATACCAAAGAAAGCATTGTGCAGTGACCTGTTGGTTCACTCCCAGAGTGCACAAATGAAAACGTCCATTAGAGTTATTGCTTCTTATTACCTTGCACAGTACTGAGTTGATGAAACGAGTACTAGTTACCTTCATGTCGTTACACTTGTTAACCGTAGACTTATGTCAGTGCAATGGACATAGAACCTGGGTTCACTTTACTTCACTCACCTCACTGCACACCAAATCATCTGAAGTATTTTCAATCCTTCCTTCTTTTGTCTTGATTTTGCACCACGAGCACACAGGGCAAAATGTCATCAAACGCAATGAATACATGATGTATCTTGCCGCCCAGTTAGTTGTTTGATCAGTTCTGCGATCAGTTATCAGTAATATTTAGCTTTACAAGAACGACTGAATACTGATAAAATAATTTAGATGTGATAGAGGTGGCGTAATTTCAATGATGAAATACTGATATATTTATAAGTCTGTGAAAGAATTATGGATTTTACAGTCGATCACAGGATGAAATAAGGCTGCATTAATCCCATCTCTTCCACGTGTGGTATTAAAATACTAGCTTAGTGAAAGCTTCCGTTTGCATATCAACGCATAATTCCATTTTATTAATGAATTACTGAATTGCGACTTTTTAGGAGAACTAGGATGCGCTTCTCTACCTATTTGCTACGTATATTCGTCATATTTAGAGGCGATTTGTTTGCACAGTGTATTCGAAAACTTCCGTTGCCGTGACGGAACTGGAATTATCCACATTCAAGGAATTCATCGATCTTTGTGACAACATACAGCTCCTCCACCCTCATAGGTTTTCTGTAATGCAAAGCCTAACAATTTACCGCTCTAACGCATGGAGAGAGCACAGGGTGTATTGCGATGAAAAACGAATTCCTTAGATCATTCGAGACATAAATCATGTGTTTTCTGTTCTATACATGCGAAAATCAGATAACAATGCATTATATACAAATGAAAGTGGAGCGGGGATGTTGGTGTGTGCGTTGTTCGCCTAGCTCCACGGGAGTCGGGTGTACGGTTCAGAACTGGGCCAGATCGGGATCGTCAGGGCTGGGAAAACAATGAGGTTCAAAATGTATTTAGAGGAAGCTATTGTAACCATATATGTTCATTGGTGACGAGAGTCTTCTACCTCTTTCACATATATTAAAGAAAGTCGAGGATATTCCATTTGCGAGCATATCACGAGCCAATGCCAATGTGAGAAAAAGTCTAAAAAATCCTCACATGCGATCCATTTACAAAGGAATGGAAAGAATTGTCACATTATCTCCTAATTTCACTTCACCATCTGTTTCCTATTTGGCTTAATCATACGCATATTGTTAACCTGTAAATCCAATATCTCCGGCTTTTTATGGTACGCATGTATTTTTGTTATTTCTTCTTATATTCTTTCTTTGTTTGGGTTTTATATTTTGCCTATTTGCCTTGTGTTCGGGTTTATTTACGGGTTCGAACATTACAGCAAATACTTTGTGAAAATCAGTTGGAATATGTGTATATACCAGATAAATGATATCTGTATAAAATCTTGCTGTGGATTACAGAGCAATTTGCTTGATGCAGGTCTTCAAAACCATCTATTGTTCAAGTCATCTACAACATGAGGTGCTTAAGATGTTGCGCTGCAGTGGATGATGTTAATGTTCCTTAGAACAAATACAGTGTGTTGAAAACCTTTTTTAGTAGAACGGACTTGTTGGTACTGTTATTTCTATCATTGTTACAAATGCAAACATATTTCTCCATCAGTATACTTGTATCATTGCGTCAATATATATTATTAATGTTTTATTCTGAGATCTGTGGAAGATATTTGTTCATTCGAATATTATATTTTTTCAACAAATGCACTTGCCCCTATGGATATACTGCGTCTGTTTGATGGTATTTTATTTCCTCATATTAGTTAATATTGTTATTCGTTTTGAAATCTTTGGTCCTACGAGTGGAATTAAAACTCTGCGTGAGAAGAGTTCAAACCAATAGGTGTGAAGTATTTCCTCCTGCTCAGTATATTTCATACATACAATACACCTATTAAACACGCCGTTCTGAATCAGTGATATTTGTCACCCCCTACTATGAAACGATAACAAACAATAAATTGAGCTGATTTTCCTCCTGATAGTTGTTATCATTCATTTCATGGACGAATGTTGTTGGGTGGAGACCGTTTCATTGCACGGAAAAGGTCAACTATGTTATTGATGAACTTCCTGCTACAAGACGGTTCCGGCTCGTGTGATTTTATCAGTGATTAGTAACAGTCCTGCATTGGCGTTTTAGCGGAAGTACGATGACTCTTTAGTTTCTCATGTTTCTTGATTTCAAGAACACTACTGGGCATTCCGCTGTAAAGTATTCCCTAACTACCAGTGGGGGTTCACGAGGCTACTAAAATGCTTTTGTTGATCTCTGACTTGGTTACCTGTATATTATGATCATTCCCCAAAGAGTGCGTTGTATATTGTGTCAATCTGTCTATAGACTTCAGATGCAGTGATGCACAGACATGTCACATGCCTAATAGTTGTGAGTGAGTGAGTGAGTGAGTGAGTGAGTGAGTGAGTGTATTGTTACTCCGTAACCCTGCAACATTCCGGCTCTGTAAATGATCGAGTTTGGACCAGACAACCCAGTGACAAACAGCATGGTCATCGAATTACGCAACTGGGATATGATGTACTTTGCCAACCATGCTAGCGAGCCTGAACACCCGACCTCTCTAGTCGCGTAGATCAATTTTAAAGTAATTCGTCACCTATTGCATGTCTAAAATATCTTCCGTGCAATGAAATATAGATTATACTACATACACAATTACGTTCCTAAGTAAGGGAAACGATTTGAAAAGGCTTTGTATTTCATACAATGTACTCATAATTTACCTCTCGACCATTGATAGAAACAACTGTATCCATGGCTACATGATTTCAGTAAGTGGGAAAGGATTAACTGTGTGGTTGGTCGTGGTTTTGTTAGAGGTGATAGAACACTGCTGAATAGATATTTGTTGCAGAAACACGTGGGCAGCTGTGGCCGTCGCACACGATATCAATAATATATTACCAAATGGTAAAATATTTTCCTGTGTATTCATGGGAAACAGCTACACCCATCAATACATAATAATACAACGATTGCTCGTGTGTCAGGAAGTTCTGTGGTTCGGTGATAACAGGGAAATCTCCCACAGGGATATTAAATCCTTGTATGACACGTGAGCAACATTATCACCGACACAGGTAGCCAGGGCATTGTATTACCTCATGCTATTATACACTTTTTCCATATTCATAAGAAAAATATCAATTGACTGATTCCGACTTTATCGCGACTATTGAATAGTGGTACTTTAGAGAAAGCTCATCGTGCCTGCCATGAAGAAAGTAAAATGGAAAAACAGCCAAAAGCAAGTCAATCGCTCTTCTTTAATACACGGTAACATATGGTACAACTAGGAACAACCTGAAGAACAGGAACACAAATACTGACCACACATCAGATCGGATTCACACATGCCATAGAATGTTAGTTACATGGATTGTGCTCATTTTGTTGATCACTGGATTGTCTGATCTAGGCCTGATTATGTACCCGTTTGTGTGACAGAGAAATGACTTTAACTGCATCCTGGCGTGTCTGTCTAGCCTTAACTTGTCACTCAGGTGCTAAATTCATCACACTGATCATGATACTATTTATGTTTGTTGATTAAAAGACAAAACACTCACACAGTTCTGACTTAAATGAAAGCTATCAGCATCTATAAATCTCTTTACATATATGGCTCCTTATACTCTCATCGTTAATCACATCCCTGTTTAGCGGGCTTTAAAAAACACAAACCCGACACAAAAATTTACCCAAATCTGTAACTTCAACTGTTGTCAGCGTGTAGACGGGTATGCTTCGTGACAAAAAGTCATCCATACATATCTGAGGATTTGGAATCAACAATCCTTCCCTGAAAACACATCTTCTTAGGAGGGGCGATATTGCAAGTGTCCATCAACCGGATATAAACGTTACAGTGCAGATCGTGGCAGAAAACGTTACAGTGCACGTCGCGGCAGAAACTAACATATTCGAAACATTTGTGTGAATATTGACAAGGTGATGGAGGAAAACCTATCGCTACAAGAGGAGAAGAGTAAACAGAGACAACAAAACCCTTTCCACCTTCGAAGAAATATCTGCTGAAAGCAGCGTCGATTGTACAATTATTTCTCTAGTGTAACACTTTGAATAGACAACTACCAGGTGTCACTCTGACCTATTACCATGGCAACCAACCGTAAGAAGCATATGAACGGGTTATTCCGGGTATCAACGTTTATGTTGCGTGTTTTACGACAGGTTCTTGAATGAGACGCAGCCTATTTTGTGGGAATCTCAAATGACACAAAAACATTCTGACCTCTGTGGTAAGAGTGTTCCCACACTCAGCGGTTGCTATTGTGACGATTAAGGGTGTAATCTAATACGACAGAAGGCCCTCCCATGTGAACGGCACAGGGCACAGGCGACGTTAATCTAACAGATGACAAAGATGAAAATGTCTCAGTTCTATATTGCGTGAGTTGTTTGATCCGTCGGGCGACGTGCCATAGATTTATCAAGGATACGCTGTTCCACCGGAGTATGAATCCTAGACCCGCATAAGTTCATGTTATTAAATTTTGTCCTCCTTAGAGGATACATAAATCTCAAAACGTTCAAAGTCAGTGTAACTTCTCTTTAATCATAGAATCATAGCCGAAGAGATGGTGTAAATCCAGCTAGGGTGTACGCAGGTATCAAAACTTTTGTACGTCCTCATGATCACTAGTATGGTGTATCTACTCTCAGTTGTTGCAACCTATAACCTGTTTCTATAGTAGATCATCTGTAGTAGCTATGAGTGCGAGTTACTTGCTAGTTTCTAATCGAAACCTGTGATAATCTAGTTGTTTTGCTTCCCTTCCTTGACACAGTTTAATACATTTTCATTTGTTTAATATGAAATTATAACTTGTCTCTTTGTCGGGATATGGCTGAAATATTGCCGATGTGATTTAACATCTTAACTCACTCACTCACTCACTGACTCATGCTCTTCGTGAAAATGTTACTACGTTTAGATCAGCTCAGTACACATGCTGCTGACACGCTATGGTATTTACAACCAGGGCCCCGTTTCACAAACCTCTAGTAAGCCTAAGATATCGTCACTTTTCAGGTAGCATTCGAACGTCCTATGTTACAGTATAGGAGGTACGAATGTTACGAGAAACTTTACGAGAACTTAAGCTTACGATAGGCTTACGTTAGGCTAACGTCTTCATAAAACAAGCGCACTACAGGACAGGTTCTTAGCAGAACCAACAGTAAACTAAACAGTGCTACAGGGCGAGTGAGTGAGTGAGTGAGTGAGTGAGTTAAAATTTAACGTCACATCGACAATATCTCAGCCATATCGTGATGAGAACATCTAATATCAAAATTATTAGCACTATTTAGACAATACAATATAAAAACAGACTATAGATCGCCAACAACTGAAGGTAGATCACCACACTAGGGACCATGGGGACTTACAGTACCTTTGCTACCTACATGGACCCTAGTTGGATTTACATCATCCCCTCAGCTGCTGGCGATTGTACGAAAGGTTAGCCGAAATTAAAAGAACATGAATACTACGATTAAAAACCTGGTAGACTTTAATTTACTGTGAATGTTTGTGGACTTACGTACCCTCTCAGGAGGACAATAATCTTACAATACTTCAACCCCCTTTGAGGGTACAGCCACCAACAATTCAAGTTACTAATTCAAACTACCAATCATTAAAATACATCTATTTACAGAAACATATTATTCAAAATTCAACCACAAAATCAATTTCTTTTAAAAAACCTATAATAAAATGAGAATTAACGTTGGTAAAAAGATCCTTCATTGTTTTTACTGTAAAATACTTATCCCTTGTTCACAAATGGAATTAAAACTAGCATGGAAAGTTAAAAACAACATCACCATTAGGATATTACACTATAAAATCAGGCTTTTGATCGCCAACAACTGAAGGTAGATCATCAAACTAGGGACCATGGGGACTTATAGTACCTTTGCTACCTGCATGGACCCTAGTTGGATTTACACCATCCCTTCAGCTGCTGGCGAGTGTACAATATGCCAGCCAAAATTAAAACAACATGAATACTACGATTAAAAACCTGGTAGATTTAAATTTACATGGAATGTTTGTGGACTTACACCCTCTCAGGGGGACAATAATTGTACAATACTTCAACCCCCTTTGAGGGTACAGCCACTAACAATTCTAGTTCCTAACCTAAACTACCAATCATTAAAATACATTTATATACAGAACATAGTACTCAAACTTCAACCAAGAAATCAATTTCCTTTACAAAAACAATAATTAAATGAGCGCTGACTGTGTTAAAAAGATCCTTAACAGTTTTTACAGAATAATACTTATCCCTTATGATGGAGAATTCAACACAGTCAAGCAGGATATGCTTGACCGTGACTCTCTCATCACAAGGGATACAAAACGGAGGATTCTCACCTTTTAATAGGTATGCATGAGTGTATCTTGTATGGCCAATACGACATCGTCGCAAAATAACTTCTTCAAATCTGGGGCACCCGTGGCGAGCCACCTCCTCGTGGTGGGTGCTGGGTAACGCCAAGAGCTCGCCGACACCCCCGTAGTGGACCCGGGGGGATATTTGGTCCACCAACCCGTTTGCCGTGGGTTGCGTCCCGTGTCGGTGGAGGACGGGATCCTGGTGGTTGAGGGCACTTGGGCTTTTAACTGCGTTCCATTGCCCAACACACCACTTTGGCCCTTACTTCACCTAGACGGGTGGTCGAATGGGCCCGGTTCGACCAATCGGCTGGTCATGCCAAGCCCTGTGCATGGAGTATATATATCATTGCACAAATTTTATTTGGTTTTTTACTTTCGGTCTTGGCCTATTTGTTCATTGAGCTTTTCGAATTTTAAAATGCATTTTTGAAGTTCTAAATTTTTGCCTAGAGTCTTATGCCCAGAAGGCGGTGGCTCATGGGCCAATCTGGTAGACTAATTATTTCTAATTCTTCTGCTGGAGTATATCATCCGGGTATCCTTGGTGCTGTAAGGTGGAAGCCCGCTTACTTTAGCATTGTCCTTGTGTTACTCCGTGGTGGGTGGGGAGCTCGGATGATGAACCGTATTACACTAACCATGGCTTATGAAACTCCAACCAAAAAAACAAAACGTCCACTTGATATTGACCCTGTTGATACTGACCATAGACCGTCTACATCGATTGAGTATTGGCCACGTTTCATTGTGATTGAGACTCCTGATAAGACACCTTTGAAGTTGAACCCCTTTGCTGTAGCCAAAGGTATTCAAGGCATTGCTGGGGATGTGAAGAACATCAGACGCTTACGTTCGGGTGCTCTGCTAGTCGAGTGTGGGAAAAAGCAGCAAGCAACAAATCTGATGAATATTAAATCTTTCGTGGGCATTCCCGTCTCGGTTTCTGCACACAAAACCTTGAATACAAGTAAAGGTATCGTGAGAGATAGAGATCGATTGTTTGATGACATGTCGGAACTTGATATAGGATCTGAAATGAAGGATCAAGGTGTTCTATATGTCAAGCGCTTTTCAACTCGCAGAAACAATGAAACCGTCAAAACAAATACGTATCTGTTTACTTTCTCATGTCTAAATGCTCCAAAATCAGTGAAGGCAGGCTACTGCAACATACAAGTTGATACCTACATCCCCAACCCGCTCAGGTGTTTTAAATGCCAGAAATATGGACACGGTGTATCTACCTGCACATTGTCTGTTGTGTGTGCTCACTGTGGTTAGAAGACACACACAACAGAAGATTGTGACAGCGATTATAAAAAATGCACCAATTGCGCAGGCGACCATTCGTCCTTTTCTAAACAGTGTCCTATTTGGAAAGAGCAAATGGAGATCAATAAAATAAAATTTACACAAAATATCTCTTTTGCGGAGGCCAAAAAACTGGTAAAGACATCTGATCTTGCAGAAAGTTATGCAACAGTAGCAAAAACATCATCGGTTTCTAGCTCTAAAACAACATCAACCACAGGCTGCCAAACTACCTTGACTTGGGTAAATTGCGATTCTCCACAGCATTTGTACCCTGCTATATCATCACAGACTGAGGAATCACTTCCTAGTACCTCAAGGTCTTATGATCACAAATCATCATCTCAGTCACACTCAAAGTCTCAATCGACAGGTGATAGTCAGCAAACGGTGAAAAGTAAACCGAAGCCAAAGCCTGATGCTTCAAAACATCAAAGTGGTAGAACTCCTAAAGGGTCACAGAACAAAATTCAATTGTTCAATAAATACGGATCTCTTGAAGACATGGACGTTTCTGAAAACGTCCATTCTAGGGCACATAGCTTGTCGCCCTCTAAAAGAGTGCGGGGTAGATCCCCAATAAATCCCCCCAAAAGATAGTTTATTCCAATAATATTGTACAGTGGAACTGCAGAGGATTGAGGACAAATTTACACGAATTACAGCTATTAGTCCAAGATTTTACACCTTCAGCGTTATGTCTCCTAGAGACATATTTAAAACAAACAGGTACATTTGACCTTCGTCACTTTAATACATATCATTGTTTTTCACCTCCGGGTGATAGAGCCACTGGCGGAGCATCCATTCTAGTCAGACAAAACGTTATTCAAAGCCTCGTTTCACTTAATACTAATATGCAGGCTGTTGCTGTGAGAATTACTTTACATGTAGCATTTACGCTATGCTCCCTCTATATTTCGCCATCTTCGACATTTGCCAAAACTGATCTTCAAGCTCTATATGACCAACTCCCGAAGCCCTGTATTATAATGGGAGACTTAAATGGGCACAACCCACTCTGGGGTAGTGTAAATATAAACACTAAAGGGAAATTGTTGGAGGACTTTTGTTCTGACAATGATTTGTGTATTTATAATGATGGTTCCAACACATATTTACATCCTGGTACAGGGACTTATTCTGCTCTCGACTTGTCAATTACAAATTCAGAACTATTAAATGAATTCGAATGGTCAGTCCACGATGACCTCTGTGGAAGTGACCATTTTCCTACTATATTAAAAGCTGTAACTCCCTCTGATGTTCCTCCATCATCAAGACGGAATTTTAAAAAGGCTAACTGGGCTTTATATGAAACACTGTGTGCTGAAAAACTTAAACCCGAACGTTTTATTGACGTTCCTGATGCTATTAAATGTTTTTCTGATGAACTGAATTCCATAGCTGATGAGTGTATACCAAAGTCCTCTGCAGTTCCATATATTCGAAAACCATGGTTCAGCGATGAATGCAAACAAGCTAGGAAGGCAAGGAAAAAAGCAGAACATTATTTCCGTCGCCATCCTATGGTGCATAATTTAAATAAATTAAAAATTTTAAATGCTAAAGCACGGCGTACATTTAAACAGAATAAACGCCAATCTTGGCAAAATTATGTATCCAAAATAAATTCACGGACACCCATGTCCAAGGTATGGAACATGGTCCAGAAAATTAAAGGTAAGGGTACTAAATCTACTGTCCATCATCTTAAACATGGAGATCAGTTACTTACGGATAAATCAGATATTGCGAATAAACTGGGTGAAACCCTCGCTAAACACTCTTCCTCATCTAATTATTTACCTAAATTCCAGCAGTATCAAAAACAAGAAGAAAAGAAAACTATTAATTTCAATTCAGATAATGGGGAAGATTATAATGAAACATTTTCTATTCATGAACTCCATACTGCTCTTGATCAAGCTCATGACACTGCTACAGGAGCTGATAACATACATTATCAACTCCTGAAGCATTTACCAGAATTCTGTTTAGAGACGCTCTTATCAATATTTGATGATATTTGGACATCCGGGAAATTTCCTTCTTCGTGGCGTGATGCTATAGTGGTACCAATACCTAAACCTGGACGTGATCATACGGATCCATCCAGTTATCGTCCGATTTCATTAACCAGCTGTGTTTGCAAGACCATGGAACGCATGACAAATAATCGACTTGTTTGGTACTTGGAAACAAATAACCTTATCACAGATATACAATGTGGTTTCCGTAAAAACAGAAGTACCGTCGATCACTTAGTGCGTTTAGAATCATTTGTGAAAAACGCGCTGATTAATAAGCAACATGCTGTGTCTATCTTTTTTTATCTTGAGAAGGCATATGACACAACCTGGAGGTATGGCATTCTGAGAGATCTACATGATTTCGGTTTGCGTGGTCGTTTGCCTCATTTCATAGGCAAATTTTTAAATAACCGACAATTTCAAGTCCGCGTGGGTTCTACGCTGTCTGATCATTACAATCAGGATCAGGGTGTTCCACAAGGCAGTATTTTGTCAGTCACACTTTTTAGTATAAAGATCAACAGTTTATCAAAAGTTTTAAACGATTCCATTGATGGATCCTTATTTGTGGATGATTTTAATATTTCTTGTCGTGGTAAAAATATGCATACCATAGAGCGGCAGTTGCAGTTATGTTTAAACAAAATAAATAAATGGTGTCTTGAAAACGGCTTTAAATTTTCTAAATCGAAAACTAACTGCATACATTTTTGCATACAAACCACATAAAGACCCTGAACTATCTCTAGATGGCACTCCCATTAAAGTTGTCAAGGAAGCCAAGTTCTTGGGATCAATTTTTGACTCACACCTTACGCTTCTGCCTCATATTAAATCTCTGAAAACTAAATGCCTGAAAACACTTGATTTGTTGAAAGTGGTATCAAATTCTAAATGGGGAGGTGATCAAGCTACCCTTCTCCATCTATATCGATCACTTGTCCGTTCTAAACTTGATTATGGCTCCATCGTATATGGTGGAGCCTGCAACAGCAACTTAAAAGTATTAGATTCTGTTCATCATCAAGGTCTAAGACTTTGTCTTGAGGGCTTTAGAACCTCTCCTGTTGACAGTCTATATGTTGAAGCCGATGAACCATCTCTTACACAACGTCGTATAAAATTATCTTTACAATATATCACGAAGCTATACTCTAACGAATCTAACCCTGCATATAACTGTGTTTTCAATCCTCTCTACGAGGACTTGTACAACAAAAAGTCTTCTCTTGTTCCACCTCTCGGGCACAGAATTAAACCCTTTCTTTCTTCGGCTGGCATTGAGCTGGAAAACATAATTAAATGAAAACTAACGCTGGTAAAAAGATCCTTCATCGTTTTAACTGTAAAATACATATCCCTTGTGATGGAAAATTCGACACAGTCAAGCAGAATATACTTGACCGTGACTCTCTCATCACAAGGGATACAAAATGGAGGATCCTCACCTTTTAACAGGTATGCATGAGTATATCTAGTGTGGCCAATACGACATCGTCGTAGTATGACCTCTTCAAATCTGGACTGACAACCCAAGTATGTATAACCAATATAGGGTTTTATTTCATGTAGTTTATTTATACCTACTTGGGTGTCCCACTTCTTCTGCATCAGAACACGAGTGTAAGCTCTAATGCTAGCTTTGTAGTCAGAATAAGTAATAAGAAGTGGTGTCATAGATTTGTTGAGTGCTGCCTTAGCAGCAAGATCGGCCATTGCGTTACCGGAAATGCCAACGTGGCTGGGTAACCAACAGAAGACGATTTCGTACTGGCCAGTAGCAAGATCATTATATAATTCAATAATTTCAATTAAAAGTGGATGTTTACAAGGACGATTTTTAATCGTCTGAAGACAAGAAAGAGAGTCGGAATAGATTATAGATTGTTTATGTTTATGGCGTCTTTTAATATATTTAAGAGCTGTTAGTATGGCGTTAGCGTCAGCGGTAAAAATAGAACTATTATCTGGTAATCTAGAAGATATTGTTCTGGATCCAATGACAGTGGCACAAGCCACTGCGCCACCGTCCTTGGATCCATCTGTAAATAAGGGTTTGTAATTGCTATATTGATGTTTCAGTTGATTATATTCTTGTTTATACTGTAATTCATTCGTTTCTGATTTTTTAAAAGTCGTTAATGTTAGGTCAACTTGTGGCCTAACCAACTGCCAAGGAGGAGAAGAAAGAAGACGGGAAGGAGCTATATATATTTTCCAGCTCAATGCCGGCAGCAGCAAGAAATGGTTTAATTCTTAAACCAAGAAGCGGTACAAGCAAAGATTTCATATTGTATGAGTCCTCACACAGATGACTGAAAACACAGTTATATGCAGGGTTTGACTCACCGGAATATAATGTTGTTACATACTGTAAAGCTAATTTGATACATCGCTGCTCAAGAGATGGCTCATCGGCCTCAACGTACAGGGTGTCAACAGGTGAAGTTCGAAAGGAGCCAAGACAAAGTCTTAGACCTTGATGGTGAACAGAATCTAAAACTTTCAGGCTGTTTTTACAGGCTCCACCATATACACTGGAGCCATAATCAAGTTTTGACCGGATCAGTGATCGATAAAGTTGCAGGAAGGTAGCTTGGTCCCCTCCCCATTTCGAATTTGAAACGACAAGTGCCTTCAGGCATTTAGTTTTGAGGGATTTGATATGTGGTAGAAACGTTAAATGTGAGTCAAAAATTAATCCCAAGAACTTGGCCTCCTTTACAACTTTTATGGGAGTGCCATCTAGAGATAGTTCTGGGTCCTTATGTGGTTTATATGTTCTCCAAAAATGTATACAATTAGTTTTGGACTTCGAAAATTTGAAGTCATTTTCAAGACACCATTTATTTATTCTGTTTGAACACAACTGCAGTTGCCGCTCAATGGTATGCATATTTTTACCTCGGCAAGAAATATTAAAATCATCCACGAAAAACGATCCATCAATTGAATCGCTTAAAACTTTCGATAAACTGTTGATCTTGATGCTAAAAAGAGTGACAGATAAAATACTACCTTGTGGAACACCCTGATCCTGATTGTAATGATCAGCGAGGGTAGAACCCACACGGACTTGAAATTGCCTGTCATTTAAAAAGTTGGCTATGAATTGAGGCAAACGACCTCGCAAACCAAAATCATGTAAATCTCTTAAAATGCCATATTTCCAGGTTGTGTCATATGCCTTCTCAAGATAAAAAAAGATAGACACAGCATGTTGTTTATTAATCAGCGCATTTTTAACAAATGATTCTAAACGCACTAAGTGATCGACAGTACTTCTGTTTTTACGGAAACCACATTCTATGTCTGCGATAAGGTTATTGGTTTCCAAGTACCAAACAAGTCGATTATTTTTCATGCGTTCCATGGTCTTGCAAACACAGCTAGTTAGTGAAATAGGTCGATAATTAGACGGATCCGTATGATCACGTCCAGGTTTAGGTATTGGTACTCCTTTGGCGTCACGCCATGAGGGAGGAAAGTTACCCGATGTCCAAATATCATCGAAAATATTGAGAAGAGTTTCTAGGCAGGATTCCGGTAAGTGCTTCAGGAGTTGATAATGTATGTTATCAGCTCCAGTAGCAGTGTCATGAGTTTGACCAAGAACAGTATGGAGTTCATGAATAGAAAACGTTTCATTATAATCTTCCCCATTATCGGAATTGGAATTAATAAGTTTCTTTTCTTCTTGTTTTTGATATTGCTGGAATTTTGGTACATAATTTGGAGAGGAAGAGTGTTTCGCAAGGGTTTCACCTAGTTTATTAGCAATATCTGATTTATCAGTAAGCAATTGATCTCCATGTTTAAGATGATGGACAGTAGATTTAGTACCTTTACCTTTGATTTTCTGGACCATGTTCCATACCTTGGACATGGGTGTCCGAGAATTTATTTTGGATACATAATTTTGCCAATATTGGCGTTTATTCTGTTTAAACGTACGCCGTGCTTTAGCATTTAAAACGTTAAATTTATTTAAATTATGTACCATAGGATGGCGACGGAAACTTCTTATGTGTGGAACTACAGAGGAACTTGGTATACACTCATCAGCTATGGAATTCAGTTCATCAGAAAAACATTTAATAGCATCAGGAACGTCAATAAAACGTTCGGGTTTACGTTTTTCAGCACACAGTGTTTCATATAAAACCCACTTCCCTTTTTAAAATTCCGTCTTGATGATGGAGGAACATCAGATGGAAATAGGTTTTAATATAGTAGGAAAATGGTCACTTCCACAAAGGTCATCGTGGACTGACCATTCGAATTCATTTAATAGTTCTGAATTTGTCAATGATAAGTCGAGAGCAGAATAAGTCCCTGTCCCAGGGTGTAACTATGTGTTGGAACCATCATTATAAATACATAAATCATTGTCAGAACAAAAGTCCTCCAAACATTTGCCTCTAGTGTTTGTATTTACACTACCCCAGAGTGGATTGTGCCCATTTAAATCTCCCATTGTAATACAGGGCTTCGGGAGCTGATCATATAGAGCTTGAAGATCGGTTTTGGCAAAAGCCGAAGACGGTGAAATATAAAGACAGCATAGCGTAAACGCTACATGTGAAGTAATTATCACTGCAACAGCCTGCATATTAGTATTAAGTGAAACAGGGCTTTGAATAACGTTTTGTTTGACTAGAATGGATGATCCGCCAGTGACCCTATCACCCGGAGGTGAAAAACAATGATATGCATCAAAATGACGAAGGTCAAATGTATCTGTTTGCTTTAAATATGTCTCTAGAAGATATGACGCTGAAGGTGTGAAATCTTGGACTAATAGCTGTAATTCATGTAAATTTGTCCTCAATCTTCTGCAGTTCCACTGTATAATATTATTGGAATAAACTATCTTTTAGGGGGATTTATTGGGGATCTACCCCGCACTCTTTTGGAGGGCGACAAGCTATGTGCCCTAGAATGGACGTTTTCAGAAACGCCCATGTCCTCAAGAGACCCATATTTATTAAACAGTTGAATTTTGTTCTGTGACCCTTTAGGAGCTCTGCTTCTTTGTTGTTTTGAAGCATCAGGCTTTGGCTTCGGTTTACTTTTCACAGTGTGTTGACTATCACCTGTCGATTGAGACTTTGAGTGTGACTGAGATGATGATTTGTGATCAGAAGAAGACTTTTATGTACTAGGAAGTGATTCCTCAGTCTGTGATGATATAGCAGTGCACAAAGGCTGTGGAGAATCACAATTGACCCAAGTCAAGGTAGTTTGGCAGCCTGTGGTTGATGTTGTTTTAGAGCTACACCCCGATGATGTTTTTGTTACTGTAGCATAACTTTCCGAAAGTTCAGATGTCTTTACCAGTTTTTTGGCCTCGGAAAAAGAGATATTTTGTGTAAATTTCATTTTATTGATCGCCATTTGCTCTTTCCCAAAAGGACACTGTTTAGAAAATGACGAATGGTTGCCTGAGCAATTGGTATATTTTTTATAATCACTGTCACAGTCTTCTGTTGTGTGTGTCTTCTCACCACAGTGAGCATACACAACAGACAATGTGCAAGTATTTACGCCTTGTCCATATTTCTGGCATTTAAAACACCTGGGGATGAAAAAGTAAACAGATAGGTGTTCGTTTTAATGCTTTCACTGTTTCTCCGAGTAGAGTACACCTTGATCCTTCATTTCAGATCCTATATCAAGTTCCGACATATCATCAAACAATCGGTCTCGATCTCTCACGATACCTTTGCTTGAATTCAAGGTTTTGTGTGCAGAAACCGTGACCGGAATACCCACGAAAGATTTGATGTTCAGCAAATTAGTTGCTTGTTGCTTTTTTCCGCACTCTACTAACAGGGCACCTGAACATAAGCGTCTTATGTTCTTCACATCCCCTGCAATACCTTGAACACCCTTGGATACAGCAAAGGGGTTCAACTTTAAAGGTGTCTTGTCAGGAGTCTCAATCACAATGAAACGCGGCCAATACTCAATCGATGCAGACGGTCTATGGTCACTATCAACAGGGTCAATATCAAGTGGACGTATTGTTTTTTTTTGTTGGGTTCTCATAAGCCATGGTTAGTGTAAATGGTTCATCACCCGAGCTCCCCACCCACCACGGAGAATCACAAGGACAATGCTAAAGTAAACGGGCCTCCAGCTTACAGCACCAAGGATACTCGGATGACATACTCCAGCAGAAGAATTAAAACATTAATAATTCCACCAGATTGGCCCATGAGCCACCGCCTTTTGGGCATGAAATTGGAAATTCTGAAGATCCAAAAGTCGGCCAAGACCTAATATTATACATCTTACGATTCTCAAACTTTTGTGTAACATTACATACAGTAATGTTCAGGGCTTGGCGTGACCAGCCGATTGGTTGAACCGGGCCCATTCAACCTCCCGTCTAGGTGAAGTCAGGGCCGAAGTGCTGTGTTGAGCAATAGGAACACTGGTCTTGCTCCCACTGCCCTCAGCCATCAGGATCCCCTCCTCCACCGACACAGGGCCGCAACCCACGGCAAACGGGTTGGTGGACCAAATACCCTCCCGGGTCCACTACGGGGGTGTCGGCGAGCTCTTGGCGGTACCCAGCACCCACCACGAGGAGGTGGCTCGCCACGGGTGCCTCTAAAGGGCGAGTTTACACGAAAATGAACCGTTCTGTCTTCCACGTTTTCATCATAAGATATCCTTGACAGGTGGTTCTATAGCCAAAGCAACACAGACATCAGAAGTAACTAACTTTTGGTCTGGTGTTACAAGTTAAGTTTCTGCATTAACCAAGATTTCTGTGTCCACAATGAATACATCATAGCTTATGTCCCGTGGAAATGACGTCATTGATGCCGAAATTAATTATGATTGACGTCTTGGACCCATTTCACGTGGGTTCCACGCTGTTACATTGTACAAAAATAACATCTAGCAAAATATATCAGATGGTGCACGGTGAAAGACCCACTATTTTCAAATGTAAATGACGCCCATCTCGGATTACCTTTTTACACTGTGTATTGTTCTGATACTGTGAGTGATCCGATTATCTACCCGTCGCATACACTTGCTGATGTATACGTGTTATATCATCCATGTCAAGAACATCGTAGCAAAAGTGCAGTAAACACAAGCGTATTCTAATTATTTGAAAGAATCAACAGGGCGATAACTCTCGACTGTTTAGCTCGGCATAAACTTCAGCACTTATAGTGCAGGTTATATATTTTTTTGTAAGAAAAATAGTATAGAGTTTACAAACACCGATATTAAGTAGTTAAAGATCTATTTTGGTTCATATACGACGATACGTGAGTTTTCGTGTACACTTCCACTTTACACTTGTTTTCATGGATTGTCAATTATGGCAACATACTTAGTCTCCTTCCTCTGAGTTACCATACGGTCGATGGCTGCTAAGCCCTATTAGTATCCTTAGAATACCCGTGTATCTTATATATTCACACAGGCTGTGGCGTCCTATCATTATAACAGACAGGACTTGAAAGTCCTTGATCTCACCATCCGCCACTTCCAGATAAAAAGTAAAATATTACTTAAAACACCAAATACCTAAGCTGTGTACCAACACAAGCCACGTGGATCTTCAGATCCTACTTGTGCAATTGTACAATCGTACAACTCAAGTGTAATAGTTATCGAGTTTTCTCTGAACTAGAGCTGGGGCAAACTCACTCATTTTGTGAGAGGTTTATATCGTGCGGTAGCCATATAAAGACATGATTCCTGCATATGCATATGCAGAAATTGGGACACGCGACCGTGTAGTCGATCGAAAGAAGGCAAGAAATTGTGATGAGGGCAATGTATTAAATATGAATTGTTTTGGAAATTGGCAAGGACTGATATGAAACGTGACAGTGAATTGTTGAAAGTAAAGTCACACCATGGAAATGCGATTTTTGAATTAATACACGCAGCGTCGTGTCCAAGGGTTGCGAGGATAAGTTGAATCAGATTACTGTGTTACTCATGCACAATGAGTACAGTTATAGTACGTGGGCATCGTACAGTTCTGAGCCTACAATACTTCTGGTATGTGCAAGGAAAAAATCATCGTTTGATATTGAAAATAGTTTCTATCATTCACACAAAGGTAATATTGACATGTAGGTTTGAATAAATAAATTATTTTGTGTGTGATGTGTGAAGCCCATCTCTGGTGCCCTCCGCCGTGATATCGATACACGCGACGTAAAGCTCAGACTCGCCCACTCACAATATGCCAATACACTTACACAGTAATGTTTATTGGATAAACAATAAATTTACGGAATTATTTTTTACGGAATGACATTTTTACAAGATGTTGTTCTATCGATAGCTCCAGTTTATTATTCATGAATGGCAAACTCAGCATTTAGATTCTGGGCATGATGTAAGGATACCCTTCACATGGAATACAATTAAGAACAAACCAAATAGTGACAGGACAGTGACAACCCATGACAGGATATCGGTACATATAAGCATTATTGTGTTTTGGCACGGGACATATGTTTGTGGTTTTAGGATCTCTCACTCAAGAAACGGCACCCGTGGCGAGCCACCTCCTCGTGGTGGGTGCTGGGTAACGCCACGAGCTCGCCGACACCCCCGTTGTGGACCCGGGGGGATATTTGGTCAACCAACCCGTTTGCCGTGGGTTGCGGCCCTGTGTCGGTGGAGGACGGGAGTCTGGGGGTTGAGGGCACTGGGGGCCTGTGACCGCGTTCCCTTTGCTCAACACACCCCTTCGACCCTTACTTCACCTAGACGGGAGGTTGAATGGGCCCGATTCAACCAATCGGCTGGTCACGCCATGCCCTGTGCGTAGAACTATTTTTTGCACAGTTAGTCCATTGGATATTGGTGTCTTTGATATCTGTTATCCAAATATTTTCAAATTATTCCTGACTTTAAATTGCCTAGAGTCCTATGCCAGAAGGCGGTGGCTCACGGGCCAATCTGGTAATGTCAACCTCTGAATTCTGTATGCCTCCAATTACCTGTTTAGGGCTGAACCAGCCTGACTGTGCTTTTTGGTAGGCAAATATGGCTATTCACGTTGTATTTGCTGGAGTATACCACTCTTGAAGCCCTGGTGTTGTAGATGGTTGCCTCTGCAACATCGTCCTTGTTGACACTCGATGGCGGGTGGGGGTCAAGGGTGCTGAATATTACTCACACTCCATGTCTCAAAACCCCAATCCTGGTTCATTGAAGGCAAATAAACGTCGCCACGTAGAATCTTTATCCTCTGATGAAGAAGTTTCTTCAGATGTAGCTAATTCTTGGCCAAAGTTCATTGTTATCTCTTCTTTTGACGGAAACCCACTGAACCTTAATCCTTTCGCTGTGTCCAAAGGCATTCAAAGTGTATGTGGAGAGGTGAAAAATGTCACTGTTCTCCGAAGTGGTTCACTGCTTGTTGAATGTGCACGGAGGCAACAATCTGTCAATTTGCTGAACCTTCAGCAATTTGTTAACACCAAGGTTGTTGTCACGGTGCACAAGTCACTCAATTCATGTAGAGGAATAGTGCGGGATTATGCAAAGTGTCTGTCTGACATGACAGAAGATGAAATATCAGCTGCTTTAAAAAGTCAAGGTGTTACATCTGTAAAACGGTTCACTAGGAAACAGGATAACACTATTGTCAAAACACACACTTACCTCCTTACCTTTGCCTTGTCCTCTTTGCCCAAATCTATAAAGGCCGGGTATTATAACATTGCTGTGGAAGTGTATATACCAACACCACTGAGATGTTTTAAATGCCAAAGATTTGGTCATGGTACCAAGACTTGCAATCACAAGGTTATCTGTGTCCGTTGCAGCGGGGCGCATGAGAGCTCTGACTGCAATAATGAAATCAAGTGTGCTAACTGTCACGGACAGCACTTAGCATCATCCAAATCATGTCCTAGATTTGAAACCCAATCTAAAATCCTCAAAATTAAGTACACAAACAATATCTCTTTCAGTGAAGCAAGAAAATTAGTTTCCACTGTCACACAGTCTACTGCTTCCACTTACTCCGCTGCAGTTTCTTTAACTCAGCAAACTCAATTTTCACATGTTGTCACAAGACAATCAGTCTCATGTCAAACAGATTTGTCTTGGGTGACAGATAAGCAGATCAGCCTTGGTAACTTTATCTCATCTCCAACTTTGCAGAAATGTTCATCAGCCTCTCAGACGGACGATCTCCCTGAACCGCTATCTGTCCATACGCTTCATTCTACAAGTGACCAAGAAAATGAGAAAAGTCAACTATCAAGAAATAAAAAGAAACATTCAAAGAAAAAGGGTAAAACGCTAATGCATTTGGAGCTGCCTTCCACTTTGGAAACCCCTGTGACGGTTCATAACTCATTTGAACCGCTTGAGATGGATATCACTTCCTCGCACTGTATCGTGCCTGGGAGTGGTCCTTCTACATGTCCTAGATCCCCAGTTCAGCCCCCATGAGTGGCTCAAATCTCATTCAGTGGAATTGCAGAGGACTCAGGAAAAATTTCAATGAGATGCAATTATTAGTCCAAGATATTCAGCCCATAGCAGTTTGTCCCCAAGAGACGTATCTTAAATCTACTGACGACTTTGCTTTAAGAAGATACAACTGTTACCATTCCTTCTCTCCACCCGGAGATAAGGCTTCAGGAGGATCTTCTATTTTGATTCGTCAGGATGCCATAAACAGCTCCATTCCTCTTAAGACAAATCTCCAAGCTGTTGCTGTACGGCTGACTATGCACATTGTATTTACTCTGTGTTCACTGTATATCCCTCCATCTACGACACTGCAACAATCTGATCTTCAACAGCTATACGATCAGCTTCCTAGGCCCTGTATTATCATGGGGGACCTGAATGGACACAACCCTCTTTGGGGAAGTATAACTACAAACACCAAAGGGAGAATACTCGAGGAATTCATAAATGACAATAATCTGTGCATATTTAATGACGATTCAGACACGTACTTACATCCTGCCACTGGAACGTATTCAGCACTGGACGTTTCTCTTACAGATGCGAACTTATTAACTGAATTTGAATGGTCCGTTCATGACGACCTTTGTGGCAGCGATCATTTTCCCACTGTTCTGACAGCGACCAGCCCACATGCTGCTTCATCGTCATCTAGGTGGAATTTTAAAAATGCAAACTGGCACCTGTATGAGGTATTGTGTTATTCAAATCTAACTCCTGACCATTTTAATAATACCGAAGATCCAATTCAGTTATTTTCAGATAAGCTCAATGCCATAGCTGATCACACAATACCTAAGTCCTCTGCAAATCCTCACATTCGTAAACCATGGTTTACCAATGAATGTAAACAAGCCAGAAAGTGTAGGAAGAAAGCTGAAAAATACTTTCGTCGACATCCCACAGTCCATAATTTAGACAAAGTAAAACTTTCAAATGCCAAGGCTCGACGTGCATTCAAACGAAATAAACGTCAGTCTTGGCACAACTATGTTTCCAAAATCAGTTCTCGTACACCGATTTCAAAAGTGTGGAATATGATTCAACGTATCAAGGGTAAAGGCTCGAAATCAGCTCTTGAAGCATTTATGGGAATCATGTTGGGAAACACTTCTACACATTTTTGATACTATATGGACTTTGGGGAATTTCCCGTCTTCGTGGCGTAATGCCATTGTCATCCCTATACCAAAACCTGGTCGGGATCACTCTGATCCGTCGAATTACAGACCCATTTCTTTAACGAGCTGTGTCTGTAAAACCATGGAACGAATGGTAAACAATCGTTTAATTTGGTATCTTGAAACCAACAATCTTATTACAAATATTCAATGTGGTTTCAGGAAAAATCGAAGTACCATTGATCATTTGGTACGTTTAGAATCCTTTGTCAAAAATGCTATCGTCAATAAACAACATGCTGTATCAATTTTCTTTGATCTCGAGAAAGCTTATGATACGACCTGGAAGCATGGTATTTTAAAGGATTTACAGGATTTGGGTTTGAGAGGCCGTTTGCCTCTTTTTATATCACAGTTTTTGAAAGACCGGCAATTTCAAGTCCGAGTGGGTTCAACCCTGTCTGATCATTACCATCAGGATCAGGGTGTCCCTCAAGGTAGTATTTTGTCTGTTACGTTATTTAGTATTAAGATCAACAGTTTATCCAAGGTTTTAAATGATTCCATTGATGGATCATTATTTGTGGATGATTTTAATATTTCTTGTCGTGGGAAAAATATGCACACTATTGAGAGACAACTGCAGTTATGTCTCAACAGAATAAATAAATGGTGTCTTGAAAACGGCTTTAAATTTTCTAAATCCAAAACTAATTGCATACACTTTTGTAGAAAATATAACCCACATAAGGACCCTGAACTATTTTTAAATGGCACTCCCATCAAAGTTGTAACGGAGGCCAAGTTTTTGGGTTTAATTTTCGATTCTCATTTAACGTTCTTACCACACATTAAATCCCTTAAAGCTAAATGCCTGAAGGCACTAGACTTGTTAAAGGTTGTTTCTAATTCAAAATGGGGAGGGGATCAAACGACCCTCCTTCACTTATATAGATCGTTGGTACGATCGAAACTTGATTATGGCTCGATCGTCTATGGTGGAGCCTGTCAGAGCAACCTAAAATTACTTGATTCCGTCCACCACCAGGGCCTAAGACTTTGTCTTGGGTCTTTTCGAACTTCTCCTGTTGACAGTCTGTACGTTGAGGCCGATGAACCTTCTCTTAACCACCGCCGTATAAAGCTCTCTTTACAATATATTACCAAATTATTTTCTACTGAGTCAAATCCTGCATTTGACTGTGTCTTTAACCCTCTTTATGAGGATTTGTATAACAAAAAGTCTTCTCTTGTCCCGCCTCTTGGGCTCAGAATTAAGCCATTTATTGCTGCTGCTGGTATTGAGCTGGACAATATAGCTCCTTCCCGACTTCTTTCTTCTCCTCCATGGCAGTTGGTGAGACCACAAGTCGACCTAACATTGACCTCATTTAAAAAATCAGAAACCAATGGCTTACAATATAAACAAGAATATTATCAACTTGAAAAAAAATATGCCAATTACAAATTCATATTTACAGATGGATCCAAGGACGGTGGCACAGTGGCTTGTGCCACTGTCATTGGCTCCAGGACAATATCTTCTAGAATACCAGATAAAAGCTCTATTTTTACTGCAGAAGCAAACGCGATATTAACGGCTCTTAAGTATATTCAACGACATCCTAAACATAAACAGTATATAATCTATTCTGATTCTCTTTCTTGCCTTCAGGCTATAAAAAATGTGTCTTGTAAACATCCACTTTTAATTGAGATTATTGAATTGTATAATGATCTTGCTACTGGCCAATGCAACATCGTCTTTTGTTGGTTGCCCAGCCACGTGGGCATTTCTGGAAATACAATGGCCGATCTTGCTGCCAAGGCAGCACTCAACAAATCTATTACACCTCTTCTTATCCCTTACTCTGATTTCAAAGCTTGCATTAGAACTTACATCCGTGATCTGATGCAGAAGAAGTGGGACACCCAAGTGGGAAGAAATAAATTACACGCCATAAAACCGTATATTGGATATACCCACTTGGGTTGTCAGTCGAGATTTGAAGAGGCCATCATGTGACGATGTCGTATTGGCCATACAAGATATACCCATGTGTACCTGTTGAAAGGTGAGGATCCTCCGTTTTCTATCCCTTGTGATGAGAGAGTTACAGTCAAGCATATCCTGCTTGACCGTGTTGAATTCTCCATCACAAGGGATAAATATTTCAATGTGAAAACACTTCATGATCTTTTTAGCACAGTTAATTGTCCTTTAATCATTGTTTTTTTAAAAGAAATAGATTTTCTTGTTGAATTTTGATTAATATGTTCTGTATATAGTTGTATTTTAATGCTTGGTAGTTTATGTTAGTAACTTTGATTGTTTGTGGCTGTACCCTCGAAGGGGGTTGAAGTAGTGTAAAATTATTGTCCCCCGGAGAAGGTACGTAAGTCCCGATACTTTCATTGTCAGTTTAAATTTACCAATAGTTTTTAATCGTAGTATATTTGTTATTTTAATGTATGGCTAGCATTGTCCAAATTGCTAATGGCTGAAGGGATGGTGTAAATCCAGCTACGGTCCATGCAGGAAGCTGAGGTACTGTGAGTCCCCATGGTCCCTAGTGTGGTGATCTACCTTCAGTTGTTGGCAATCTATACCCCAATTTTACATTGTGATGTCCAAATTGGTTTGTATTGTACTATTATTTTTTAGATTTCGACGCTAGTTTTATATTCTCAATGTGATAATCTAGTCATTTTACTGTCCTTCGTTGACAGGTTTTTACTATATGCACGTCTTCATTTCAATATGTAACATGTTCACGTCACAATATGGCTGCAATATTGCCGATGTGACGTTAAATATTAACTCACTCACTCACTCACTCACTCACTCAAGAAACACACATTACTCACTGTTGTTGAGTCGGGTCACACCGCCGCAGCTGAGATCCCAGTGTTGCACTTGACAGTTGAATACCAGCCTTACCCCACCCAAGTGTGTTTTAGTGACATTGAATGTTATTGGTGAAAGACCCTGGTCACCAGCATGTAGTAATTGCGAGACATCACCTGTCTGCAGTGTGAAGTTTGAATCTGCTGAACAGTAGGAGCCTTGAATATCGTAATACGCAGTAATGTCCACGGTCAGTGACACTTCCTCGTGCAGGGTTAGAATATCTGTGTCTTTGTCACTGGTGATGTTGCATTCTGTTTTCTTGGGGGCTGTTAAATGAAAAGGGCTAAACTAAGAAGCCAGGGTAGTATAATATTGGCGTAAAGTATATGTTGCTATAATGATGTAAACATTAAATCAAATATTATGGAAATTTACAACCCATCAATCAAAATATTAGTCTCACTTAGAGCTCTCTCTAAGATACACGATTGAAACATGTAGGTGAAGATCCGAGTTGTGTTATTATTTCGGAAACTACTTCTTATATAGTATTTTTTATATATACCATTTTGAATATGACAGGTACTGAAGATGTGACGCTCGCTAGGAACAAAAGTAACAGTACACCTAAAGCTCATTCTCCAAAAAATACGTCATTGTGAAGCGTCTGACGTCGTTAAAGCCGTCGATAGAGATAATCCCACAGATGTTTGATTGGGTTTAAAATCTGTGGATACAGAGAATCATAGAAGCACTGTTATATTCTGACTGGTGAAGAAGTTCATTGTGATGCGTACTGTATGGGGTGTGGCGTTATCCGGCTGAAGATTTTTATCTGGGGGTCGAAAACTCGAATTTCATTTCTGTAATGAATAGCGGTGAGATTCCCCTCTATATGGACTTAGTCAGTTCGTGGGTTATAAGAAATGTTCGCCCACATCGATGCACTTCTCCATCCAAATCTGTCAGCCTACGTATTTATGATTATTGTCTTTACCAAGTGATGTGTTTTGGTGACTGATTACTTATTTATACATGTAATCAATATAATTTGCTGTCATAATATTTTTATAGTTTGACTTGGATTAAAGTGCGTTGAAAAATTACCATCTACCCGTGCGTTTCCTTTTTGAGAGAGTATACTACTGAAACCTTTCAGTTACTGATTCTTTCAATAAGTCTCCCCAAATCACAAACTTTGTAAGCTTTATTGTTAATCTCTACTTCTATAGTCCACATGATCTAGGAATATAAGCTATGAGCTATTGGCTAGGAAAATATGCGACTGTGATTCCAGATAGAATACATAAAAAATTCATTACCGAAAACAGAAAGCTCATCCTGAGCAATAACGCTCTTCATTTTGATGGTTCCCATTACAAACAAGTAAAAGGTACTGCACAAATATGGCTCCTTCCTATTCATCGGGCTACATCGGACAGACGGGAGATTCCCGGCGTTCAGGAGTGAGACTTTATATCTCAGTGACGACATAGTTTAGCAATATCGTTACACACAAAGTGTGGTCTCTAAAGTTACTCTTATGATGATCACATCAACAGTGTGAAACCGGTCGAATTTGATTAAATTATGTGTGTGCTAAGGATCTTCAGAGTGTATATAATTTCTCCACTAATTTGGGGAAATCAACTGCAAACTTTATTAATATGAACTGCATGAGGACGATGCATCAAATGTCTAAAACGCATGTGCAGATATCGTGCATGTAAAAGCTGCGCTTTGATGTCAAGTTGCATTGAAAAATTTCCAATTTTAACTCATTTTCATCATTTACTGAACTCATCACAGTTATCTTTTCAACATCCGGAATTTGTTTTACAATACATCTGTTCATGTTTAAACAATACCTTTAAACATAATAGAAATATTTTTCAATCTACTTTAGAACAGTTGACTGAAGTAAGAGGCTAATAAGTCTATAATTTTGATGAGTGCCATATTATTTTAAAACGATATTCTATTTTATATATCACATTTGGAAGCTACATCAACAACAGATTATATACTCTTTGTATCTGCTTCATTTGGATGCGTGAAAACTAACCGAATTTAGTCACACCAGCACACTCTATACTCCACTGACTGCTGTCACATCTAAACACCAGTGCTACTTTGCCCAGAAATGAGTCGGTCACATTTAGTGTTACTAATGAGGTGTTATCCGTGACACGTGGTACAGAGTCAGCTTCCATCAGCAGGGTAGTCACATTTCCTGTCTGGAGGGAGATGCTGTGGGCGGTGGAGCAGTAGTAGTCTCGTACGTCCACCGTGAGGGACAGATCCTGGTACTGGACAAGTGAGTTTGTGTCCTGCTTACTGGTGATGCTACACGTTGGTGTCTCTGAAAAGTCAGTGAGAGAGCGATGTGAGGAGAGAAGGAAGAAGAACATAGTTTGAATTAATGAAAGTTGAGAAAACAAATCAAATCTTTCATTGACATTTCTCACCGACGATGTATAGGAGATGTGCATTCAGAAGTGTTTAAACATATGCTTAGCAAACCCATGCTCCAACCTTCGCTTGTTCAGTTGCGTCGATGCAACAGACAACAGTATTTATGTTAAAAGAAAGCTAGCTTTTAGATTCTAGTTTGGGAAAGACAGGTCAGTGATTTACACAAGTAGCGTCATCAATCAAGATATGTCGGATAGTGTCGGGTACGACACAGAGTTTAACGACTGACTGAGTTAATATTTAACGTCACATCGGCAATATCTCAGCCATATCGTGACAAGAACATTCAACAATGAAAAAGAGCATATAGACATTGTAAAAACCCGTCAACGAAGGACAGTAAAATAACTAGAATATCACAATTTCAAATAAAACTAGCATGGAAAGGTAGATCACCACACTAGGAACCATGGGGACTTACAGTACCTTTGCTACCTGCATGGTCTCTAGTTGGATTTAAACCATCCCTTCAGCTGCTGGCGATTGTACGAAAATGCTTGACCGTGACTCTTTCATCACAAGGGATACAAAACGGAGGATCCTCCCCTTTCAAAAGGTACACATGAGTATATCTAGTGTGGCCAATACGACATCGTCGTAAAATAACATCTTCAAATCTGGACTGACAACCCAAGTGGGTATAACCAATGTAAGGTTTTATCTCACGTAATTTATTTATACCCACTTGGTACCCACTTCTTCTGCATCAGATCACGGATATAAGATCTAATGGTGGCTTTGTAATCACTATAAGGAACAAGAAGTGGTGTCACAGATTTGTTGAGTGCTACTTTAGCAGCAAGGTCAGCCAGTGTGTTACCATTTTTTAAATGATGTTAATGTTAGGTCAACTTGTGGCCTAACCAATTGCCAAGGAGGAGAAGAAAGAAGACGGGAAGGCGATATACTTTCCAACTCAATACCGGCAGAAGAAATAAATGGTTTAATTCTGAGCCCAAGAGGTGGAACAAGAGAAGACTTTTTGTTATACAAATCCTCATAAAGGGGATTGAACACACAGTTATAGGCAGGGTTAGATTCATTAGAATATAATTTAGTAATGTATTGTAAATACACTTTTATACGACGTTGATTAAGAGATGGTTCATCGGCCTCAACGAAGAGACTATCAATAGGTGAAGTTCTGAAAGACCCAAGACAAAGTCTTAAGCCTTGATGGTGGACAGAATCAAGGAGTTTAAGGTTGCTTTTGCAGGCTCCACCATATACGATGGAGCCATAATCGAGTTTCGAACGTACGAGTGATCGATATAGGTGTAAGAGGGTTGCTTGATCCCCTCCCCACTTTGAGTTGGAAACAACTTTCAACAAGTCAAGAGCCTTCAGGCAGAAATGAGGCAGAAATGTTAAATGGGAGTCAAAGATTAGGCCCAAGAACTTGGCCTCCTTTACAACTTTGATTGGAGTGCCATCTAGAGATAGTTCAGGGTCCTTATGTGGTTTATATTTTCTGCAAAAATGTATACAATTAGTTTTGGATTTAGAAAATTTAAAGCCGTTTTCAAGACACAATTTATTTATTTTGTTTAAACAAAACTGCATTTGCCGTTCAATAGTATGCATATTTTTACCACGACAAGAAATATTAAAATCGTCCACAAATAACGATCCCTCAATTGAATCGTTTAAACATTTGACAAACGATTTATCTTTATACTAAAAAGTGTGACAGACAAAATACTACCTTGTGGAACACCCTGATCCTGATTGTATTGATCAGACAGGGTAGAACCCACTCGAACTTGAAACTGTCTGTTATTTAAAAAGTTGGCAATAAATTGAGGCAAACGACCTCGCAAGCCGAAGTCATGTAAGTCTCTTAAAATACCATATTTCCAGGTTGTGTCATATGCTTTTTCGAGATAAAAAAAATAGACACAGCATGTTGTTTATTAATTAGTGCATTTTCAACAAATGATTCTAAACGCACTAAGTGATCGACAGTACTTCTATTTTTACGGAAACCACACTGTATATCAGTTATAAGGTTATTTGTTTCCGAGTACTAAACAAGTCGATTATTTATCATGCGTTCCATGGTCTTGCAAACACAGCTAGTTAACGAAATCGGCCGATAATTGGATGGATCAGTATGATCACGTCCAGGTTTAGGTATTGGTACTACTATAGCGTCAGGCAATGATGAAGGAAAGTTACCTGATGTCCAAATATCATCAAAAATATTTAGGAGAGTTTCCAGACAGGATTCTGGTAAATGTTTCAGGAGTTGATAATGTATGTTATCAGCTCCTTTAGCAGTGTCATGAGCTTGGTCAAGAGCAGTATGGAGTTCATGAATAGAAAACGTTTCATTATAATCTTCCCCATTATCAGAATTGAAATTAATGGTTTTCTTTTCTTCTTGTTTTTGACATTGCTGGAATTGTGGTACATAATTTGAAGAGGAAGAGTGTTTAGCAAGGGTTTCACCTAATTTATTAGCAATATCTGATTTATCAGTAAGCAATTGATCTCCATGTTTAAGATGATGGACAGTAGATTTAGTACCTTTACCTTTGATTTTCTGGACCATGTTCCATACCTTGGACATGGGTGTCCGAGAATTTATTTTGGATGCATAATTTTGCCAAGATTGGCGTTTGTTTTGTTAAAAGTACGTCGTGCTTTAGCATTTAAAGGCACCCCTGGCGAGCCACCTCCTCGTGGTGGGTGCTGGATAACGCTAAGAGCTCGCCAACACCCCCCTAGTGGACCCGGGGGAATATTTGGTCCACCAGCCTGTTGGCCGTGGGTTGCGCCCCTGTGTCGGTGGAGGACGGGATCGAGGTGGTTGAGGGTACCAGGGGCCTGTGACCGTGATCCTGTTGCCCAACACACCACTTCGGCCCTTACTTCACCTAGACGGGTGGTAGAATCGACCCGATTCTATGAATCGGCTGGTCACGCCGTGCCCTGAGCGTGGACGCATTTAACTTTGTTACCATTGACTATTACGTTATTTCTTGATCTGTTCTAATATACACTATCATGTTAGAACTAATTCTGCCTAAAGTCCTATGCCAGAAGGCGGTGGCTTATGGGCCAATCTGGCATTATTGACCTCCAGGTTCTCTTTGTCTTCGGGTAAATGTCTAGGGCAGAACCAGCCTTTCTTTTACTCTTGTTTGACTATGGCAGCTACCTGTGTCTCTTTTGCTGGAGTATAGCATCCCCGTAACCCTAGTGTTTGTAGTCGGCTTCCATTTCAGCACTGTCCTTGTTGACACTCCATGGTGGGTGGGGAGCGGGGATGTTGAACGATTTTCCTTATCATGGCAACCTTACCCACCACTGGTTCTAGATCGAAAAATAAAAGAAGACATTTAGATACAGATAACATTTCTTCTGAAGATGAAAGTGCCTCTCAAAGTAATATCGACTCACGGCCACGGTTTCTGGTGGTTAATGGAGTTGATGGAGCACCTCTCAAGGTTAACCCTTTTGTTGTGTCCAAGGCTGTTGAAGGGATTTGTGGAGATGTCAAGAATGTAACGCGTCTCAGAAATGGGTCTCTGCTTGTCGAATGTTCACGGCGTCAACAGTCAATTAATCTCCTCAAAGCTGATCATTTTGGGACTACTGAAATCACAGTCACTGTTCACAAATATCTAAATTCATGTAGGGGTGTCATCCGTGATCGTGCCAGATGTCTTTCTGATATGTCCGAGGATGAGATAGCATCAGAGCTCAAATCTCAAGGAGTCACGTCTGTGAAAAGATTCACCAGGAAAGATCAGGACAGAACTGTTCCAACGACCACTTATCTTCTCACGTTTGCACTTCCCACAGTACCATCATCAATTAAGGCTGGTTGTTTCAACATCGGAGTCGATGTATACATACCAAATCCACTCCGATGTTATAATTGTCAGAAGTTTGGGCATGGGGCCAGGTCGTGTACTAAGTCCCGAACTTGCTCCCGTTGCAGTAAAGATCATGAAGGCACTACCTGTACAGATGCCATTAGGCGTGCTAACTGCCACGGTGAGCACTTCTCTTCATCAAAATCCTGTCCAGTCTATCAGAAACAATCACAAATACTCAGACTCAAGTATACCAATAATATTTCTTTTTCTGAAGCAGATAAACTATTGACTCAGCAAACTCCTACTCCTCCCTCCACAATCTCGTACTCTGCTGCCATTTCCTCTACAAAATGCACTTTGGACAGAGCATGTCAGACTGACATCTGCTGGGTCACAGACAAACGATCACTGACTCCAATTGCTAAACAAGTTAACAAATCTACCACGTCTGTATCACAGACTGACATTAATAGCGAACATCAGACTGCATCTAAACCAGGGCTTGGATCTGAAACTGATACAGCAAAGGTATCACAACAAACTGTAAAACTGACAAGCAAAGAAAGGAAACAATTGAAGAAGAAAGAGTGAAGGACCCTCCAACATATAGAGGTGCCTTCCCCCTTAACATTCCCTGTAGTGGTTCATAACAGCTTTGAACCTTTAGACATGGAAGTCAGTCCATCTCCACTAATCCAACGGAGAGGATCTTCCTCAGTACCAATATCTCCAGTTCAACCTCCATGAACTGTTCTTTCAATATTCTTCAGTGGAACTGTAGAGGCCTTAGAACCAATTTCAACGACTTACAATTATTAATTCAAGATTTCAAACCAACAGCATTATGTTTGCAAGAAACCTATCTCAAATCCACGGATACAGTTGATATCAGACAGTATGATTCCTACAACTGTTTCTCACCTCCAGGAGATAAAGCTACCGGAGGATCTTCAATTTTAGTGAACCATAGCACTATCAACAGTCATGTTTCTCTCAAGACCCCTCTTCAGGCAGTTGCAGTCCGTGTAACTCTACATATTGTTGTTACCTTGTGTTCCTTTTATGTTCCGCCATCATCGTCTCTACAGCAATCTGATCTTCAGATGCTTTATGACCAACTCCCAAAACCTTGTATTATCATGGGAGACTTCAATGGTCATAACCCACTTTGGGGCAGTAGTAACACCAACGGGAAAGGAAAGATTCTTGAGGATTTCTTCACAAATGCTGATTTATGTATTTTTAATGATGATTCTCACACATATCTGCATCCTGCGACTGGTTCATACTCCAGTCTTGATTTATCTGTTGCTGATTCCTGTTTATACAATGAATTTGAATGGTCAATCCACGATGATCTTTGTGGAAGTGACCATTTTCCCACTATACTTTCAGCCATAAACCCCAGTGATGCTGCACCGTCGTCTAGATGGAACTTTAACAAGGCAGATTGGTCTTTTTTCGAGACCTTATGTACAAGCAGATTAAAACCAGAATTCTTTCTCAATGTGTCTGATCCTATACAGATGTTTTCTGATGAATTAAACATGATTGCTGATGAATGTATTCCCAAGTCCTCTATGGTTCCACACGTTCGGAAGCCATGGTTTACTATTGATTGCAAACAAGCTAGAAGAGCTAGGAAAAAGGCAGAAAAATATTTCCGTCGGCATCCCACCGTCCACAACTTAAATGAGTTTAAAATTTCAAAGGGTCGTCGTACATTTAAACAAAGTAAACGACAGTCATGGCGAGATTATGTTTCTAAAATTAACTCACGAACGCCTATTTCTAAGGTATGGAATATGGTGAAGAAGATAAAAGGTAAAGGTTCCAAAAGGAGCGTGCACCATCTTAAGGAGGGTGACACTCTTTTAACGGAAAAAGCTGATATTGCTAATAAACTAGGTGAAACGTTAGCTAAACATTCCTCCTCATCCAATTATTCACCTACTTTTCAGAAATTTAAAAACCATCAAGAAAAAAAGAATATTAATTTTAATTCAGATAATGGGGAAGATTATAATGAACTATTTTCTATTCATGAGCTCAATGCTGCTCTTGGGCAAGCTCATGACACTGCTTCAGGACCCGATAATATTCATTATCAGCTCCTTAAGCATCTCCCTGAATCGTGTTTAGAAACATTATTGAATGTCTTTGACAGTATCTGGACATCTGACAATTTCCCATAATCATTCCTATTCCTAAACCTGGCCGGGATCATACCGATCCATCTAATTACAGACCAATTTCTTTAACTAGCTGTGTTTGCAAGACAATGGAACGTATGGTTAATAATCGTCTAGTCTGGTACCTGGAAACCAACAACCTCATCACTGACATTCAATGTGGTTTCCGGAAAAATCGTAGTACGATCGATCATTTGGTACGTTTAGAATCTTTCATCAAACATTCCATGCTAAATAAACAACATACTGTATCAATATTTTTCGATCTTGAAAAGGCATATGATACTACATGGAAGTATGGCATTTTGAAAGATCTCCATGCTTTTGGTTAAAGGGGTCGTTTACCCCTTTTCATATCAATTTTCACAATTTTTAGAAGATAGACAATTTCAAGTTCGAGTGGGGTCTACCCTGTCTGATCATTACAATCAGGATCAGGGTGTCCCACAAGGCAGTATTTTGTCCGTCACATTGTTTAGTGTTAAGATCAATAGTTTGTCAAAGGTTTTAAACGATTCACTTGATGGATCTCTTTTTGTGGATGATTTTAATATTTCTTGTCGTGGAAAACACATGCGTACTATTGAACGGCAACTACAATTGTGTTTAAATAAAATTGATAAATGGTGTCTCGAAAACGGTTTTAGGTTTTCTAAATCCAAGACTAATTGTATACATTTTTGTAGAAAATATAAACCGCATAAAGATCCTGAACTGTTTCTAAGTGGATCTCCCATAAAAGTTGTCAAGGAGGCCAAATTCTTGGGATTAATTTTTGACTCACATTTAACGATTCTACCCCATATCAAATCCATCAAAACTAAATGCCTGAAGGCACTTGACCTGTTGAAAGTCGTTTCAAATTGTAAGTGGGGAGGGGATCAAGCTACCCTCCTACAACTTTATCGATCATTGATCCGTTCGAAACTTGATTACGGTTCAATTGTATATGGTGGAGCCTGTAGGAGCAACCTAACACTTTTGGATTCTGTTCACCACCAAGGTCTCAGACTTTGCCTTGGCTCCTTTCGAACATCACCTGTCGACAGCCTCTATGTCGAGGCTGATGAGCCATCTCTTACCCAACGCCGTGCCAAATTGACTTTACAGTATGTAACAAAATCATATTCTAACGAATCAAACCCTGCATATAACTGTGTATTTAATCCCTTGTATGAGGATTTGTACAGCAGGAAGTCTTCACTTGTTCCGCCTCTTGGTATCAGAGTGAAACCTTTCCTTTCTGCTGCTGACATTGAGCTAGAAAATATAGCTTCTTCCCGTTTACTTTCTTCTTTTCCTTGGCAATTGGTTAGGCCACAAGTTGATCTTACACTGACAACATTTAAAAAATCAGAGACTAATGAATCACAATATAAACAAGAATACCATCAATTAAAAAGTAAATACAATACCTATAAAGCCTTATTCACAGATGGATCCAAGGATGGTGGGGCAGTGGCTTGTGCCACAGTCATTGGGTCTAAGACAATCTCTTCCAGATTACCGGCTGACAGCTCTATTTTCACAGCAGAAGCAAACGCACTATTAACCGCTCTTAAATATATTGAAAGACACCCCAAACATAAACAATGTATAACCTATTCCGACTCCCTTTCTCGTCTTCAGGCGATTAAAAACATTTCTTGCAAACATCCACTTTTAATAGAAATAATTGAATAGTATAATGATCTTGCTACTGGCCAATACGACATTGTCTTTTGTTGGTTACCCAGCCATGTAGGAATTTCTGGGAACACAATGGCCGATCGTGCCGCCAAGGCAGCACTCAACAAATCTGTGACACCACTTCTCATTCCTTATTCTGACTACAAAGCTAGTATTAGATCTTACATCCGTGACCTTATCCAAAAGAGGTGGGACACCCAAGTAGGTATAAATAAAGTACATGAAATAAAACCCTATATTGGTTACACCTACTTGGGCTGTCAGTCCAGATTTCAAGAGGTCATATTACGACGATGCCGTATTCTCCATCACAAGGCAGAAATATTTCAATGTCAAAACCATCAAGGATCTTTTTAATAGTGTTAGTTCTCATTTACTTATTGCTTTTTTGAAAGAAATTGATTTCATGATTGAATTTTGATTAATAACTGTTGTAGATAGATATATTTTAATGATTGGTAGTGTAATTTAGCAACTAGTATTGTTAGTGGCTGTATCCTCAAAGGGGGTTAAAGCATCGTAAAATTATTGTCCTCCTGAGAGGGTACATAAGTCCCCAGTCATTCACAGTCAATTTCAACTTTCCAATTTTTAATAGTAGCATATCTGTATTTATAATTATGGCTAGATGTATAAATATTTTCCTGTGATAGTCTAGTTACTTTACTGTCCTTCGTTGACAGATTTTTTTTAACCATTCTCTATTATGTATGACATGAATGGTTCTCGTCACGATATGGCTGAAATATTGCCGATGTGACGTTAAATGTTAACTCACTCAATTAGCATTTAAAATTTTAAATTTATTTAAATTATGCACCATAGGATGGCGACGGAAATAATGTTCTGCCTTTTTCCTTGCCTTCCTAGCTTGTCTGCACTCATCGTTGAACCATGGTTTTCTTATGTGTGGAACTACAGAGGAATTTGGTATACACTCATCAGCTATGGAATTCAGTTCCTCACAAAAACATTTAATAGCATCAGGAACGTCTATAAAACGTTCGGGATTAAGTTTTTCAGCACACAGTGTTTCATATAATGCCCAGTTAACATTTTTAAAATTCCGTCTTGATGATGGGGGAACATCAGATGGAGTTACAGCTTTTAATATAGTAGGAAAATGGTCACTTCCACACAGGTCCTCGTGGACTGACCATTCGAATTCATTTAATAGTTCTGAATTTGTCAATGACAAGTCGAGAGCAGAATACGTCCCTGTACCAGGGTGTAAATATGTGTTGGAACCATCATTATAAATACATGTCATTGTCAGAACAAACGTCCTCCAGCAATTTACCTCTCGTGTTTGTATTTACACTACCCCAGAGTGGGTTATGCCCATTTAAATCTCCCATTATAATACAGGGCTTCGGGAGCTTATCATATAGAGCTTGAAGATCAGTTTTGGCAAAAGCCGAAGATGGTGAAATATAAAGAGAGCATAGCGTAAACGCTACATGTAAAGTAATTCTCACTGCAACAGCCTGCATATTAGTATTAAGTGAAACAGGGCTTTGAATAACGTTTTGTTTGACTAGAATGGATGATCAGCCAGTGGCCCTATCACCCGAAGGTGAAAAACAATGATACGCATTAAATTGACGAAGGTCAAATGTATCTCTTTGATTTAGATATGTCTCCTGGAGACATATCGCTGAAGGTGTGAAATCTTGGACTAATAGCCGTAATTCATGTAAATTTGTCCTCAGTCCTCTGCAGTTCCACTGTACAATATTATTGGAATAAACTATCTTTTGGGGGGATTTATTGGGGATCTACCCCGCACTCTTTTGGAGGGCGACAAGCTATGTGCCCTAGAATGGACGTTTTCAGAAACGTCCATGTCTTCAAGAGACCCATATTTATTGTACAATTGAATTTTATTTTGTGACCCCTTAGGAGCTCTGCTACTGTGTTGTTTTGAAGCATCAGGCTTTGGCTTCGGTTTACTTTTCACCGTTTGTTGACTAGCAGATGTTGATTGAGACTTTGAATGTGACTGAGATGATGATGATTTGTGATCAGAAGTCGACTTTGAGGTACTAGGGAGTGATTCCTCAGTCTGTGATTATATAGCAGGGTACAAAAGCTGTGGAGAATCGCAATTTACCCAAGTCAAGGTAGTTTGGCAGCCTGTGGATGATTTTGTTATTTTAGAGCGTGACTCCAGTGTTGTTTTTGCTACTGCAGCATAACGTTCTGGAAGATCAGATCTTTTTACTATGTTTTTGGCCTCAGAAAAAGAGATATTTTGAGTGAATTTGATTTTATTTATTTCCATTTGTTCTTTCCAAACAGGCACCCGTGGCGAGCCACCTCCTCGTGGTGGGTGCTGGGTAACGCCAAGAGCTCGCCAACACCCCTGTTGTGGACCCGGGGGCATATTTGGTCCACCAACCCGTTTGCCGTGGGTTGCGGCCCTGTGTCGGTGGAGGACGGGAGTCTGGGGGTTGAGGGCGCTGGGGGCCTGTAATCGTGCTCCCTTTGCCCAACACACCCCTTTGACCCTTACTTCACCTAGACGGGTGGTTGAATGGGCCCGGTTCAACCAATCGGCTGGTCATGCCGAGCCCTGAGCACTATATTTCGTTGCTCAATAACTATTTGGCTTGGACACAATGTTGACATAATTGGTTTTAAGTATATATTGTATGATATATGAATTTTCAAATTTGATAAAATTTGCCTAGATGCTGGTGCCAGAAGGCGATGGCTCATGGGCCAATCTGGTAGACTGATTACTTGTTTAATCCTTCTGCTGGAGTATATCATCCCAGTATCCTTGGTGCTGCAGGTCGGAGATCCACTTGTAGATAGCATTGTCTTTATGATACTCGGTGGTGGGTGGGGAGCTGGGATGATGAATCTTATATACATTAACATGGAACCTGAAACCCCCCTGAGAAAAAAACGTCAGCTTGATAATGACCCAAGCACAAATGACAGTTATCGACCATTGAAACAGGTAGACTATTGGCCGAGATTTCTAGTGATAGAATCTGTGGATAAAAAACCAATTAAACTCAATCCGTTTGCTGTTTCCAAAGCAGTGTATGGTATTGCAGGAGACGTGAAAAATATCAGGAGACAGAGATCTGGGTCGTTACTCATAGAATGTAGTAAACGACAACAAGCAACCAACCTGCTGTCAGTTGATACGTTGGCCGGATGCCCTGTTTTAGTGTCAATCCATCGTACACTGAATTCAAGTAAAGGCATTGTCAGGGATCGAGATCATCTTTTAGAGGACATGACGGAGCTTGACATCATGGTTGAACTGAAAGATCAAGGTGTCACGCACGTGAAACGTTTTACGAGGCGTCACAATTCTGAAATAGTTCTCACAAACACATATTTATTGTCATTTGTCTCTCCAACGGCACCAAAGTCAATCAAAGCTGGGTATTGCAATCTTCCAGTTGAAGTGTATATACCAAATCCACTGAGGTGCACAGCAAAAATAACTTGGTTTCCGTTCTTGCGGAAACCTGATGGATACTGGGTAATGTAGGTTTCCGCTAGGTTTCAGTTTCAGGAAACGCGCAATGAGAGTTTCCGCATAGTTTCCACAACTGAAACTAACAAGTCTTAGTTTCCGTCATGTTTCCGTCAACTGAAACTATAGTTGAAAGTTTCCATTTAGTTTCAGTTTACTTAAACCTTTATAGCTGGAGTGAGTAAGTTTCTGGTCTTGCGGAAACCTTGTGGATCTTGGGTAATGTAGGTTTCCGCTAGGTTTCTGTACAAGGAAGATGACAATGAGAGTTCGCTTAGTTCAGAAAGCTGAAACATGTTGTATTATCTTGTTATATTTATTACATATTTATTTGAACAAAAAACAAACTCTGGAAATGTTATGATTCAACTGTTTCATTTCTTAGAAAAGGTCACATTTTAATGCAACAGGGCAGTTGCAGTAGTACACAATTCGCTGTATTAAGAAACTGGCGCGCTCAGAGAAGAGTAACAGAATTCTCTCCACACAAGCATTGCTCAGGAAGTAGGCACACTGAATGAAGACGAGCTAGCCACTACACAAAGTGCTTTGTTCTTCTGTAGATGTTTATTGGTGTATGTGAGTTCTGGTTAATATCTGGCGAAACATCTGAATCCGAATCAATCAGGCTCTCACATTGTGGTGGTAATAGCTCGCAAACCTTGAATGTGCTGTTAATATCTTGGTCACTGTCAGTGTCTAGAAAGGAAAAGGACATTCAGTTTGAATCATCAATTCAACTGAGAGACAATTCACTGAAGAAAAGCTTGTAAAATCTAACATTTCCAATGAATGAAACACAGCAATATATATGATAATGCAGATAACATGTATTACAAATATTAAATACGTATTACCATTTGCTCACTTTCAGT